>NC_071994.2:83441515-83744545 GCF_028885655.2 Pongo abelii
CAGTTGCATCCCATTATAACACCATATTCCCTTTCCCACATACACATAGTACTCACATCTCACTGCTTGCCATTTTCCTTGTGCATTTATCCTTTAATGCTGAAGCATTACCTCCTTGACCTCCAGAATGAGTGAGGTATCCTGTGTATATCTCTTTTGTCTTGCTTAGCATTTTATTTGTTGAATTATAGGTCAGTATTACCCTCATTAAGAATGATGTCTTTGCTTCACTTATCCTTGAATTGTCTGAATCTAGCAAAGTGGCTGGCAAATAATAAATACTTATTAATATCTTATCTAAGGACCCATGAAGGAAGGAATGAGGTTGTAATTGACCAGGCTTGGGTTAATTTGTGAGACCATATTCCTGTGCTAAATTACTCCTCATCACCTGGGATGTGTTCCCTTCCCTTACATTTTACAGTCCAGCAGATGGTTTAAAATTCCCATTATGGTTAGCTTTCCTAAAATAAGAAAAGAAAGAAAAGACTAAAGATAGTCTTCTGCATTGCTAGAATAGATTCTGTTTTTGGTCACTGATTCTTTCTGCAGTCATGCTGAGGCCTTACTTAAGTGTGTCCACGTAACTGGCTGAATTGAAATTGACTACAATTTTTGTTGGTTCCCCAAAGTCAGTTTTTAAATTTTTGATAGAGCCAACTCAATCCACAAAGCATGTATTGAGCAAGTAATACACCCCAGGCAAGGTGAGAACACGAATTTGAATATGCCATCATCTCTGCACTCAAAGGGAAGGAAGGACAAGTACTGAGTAAACAGACATGCACCTGCTTGCAGGTGCTATGCAGACTTTTGGTGTGAATGTGCATGGGGAGATGTGCTTCCATGTATTTATTTTTTTTTCTTTGAGATAGGGTCTCTGTGCAGTGGCGTGATCATGGCTCATTGTGGCCTTGACCTCCCGTGCTCAAGTTATTCTCCCATCTCAGCAACCCAAGTAGCTGGAACTGCAGGCATATGCCATCGCAGCTGGCTAATTTATTTTTTATTTTTATTTTTAGAGATGGGGGTCTTTGTTTGTTGCCCAGGCTGATCTCAAACTCCTGGTCCTAAGGGATTCTCCCACCTCAGCCTCCCAAAGTGCTGGGATTACAGGCATGAGTCACTGCACCAGGGACCCCACAAATTTAACTTTTTAATTTAATATTTAATTTGAATTTACTACTTAAATTTTTAGTCTGTGTTCACTCCCAGCCTCACACAGGCTTCCTGGAATATGGGTGTCCACTGGAAAAGGATACCATATGGGTGGCTTCAGTTTCTCAGTCTATGTTGAACACTAGACAGGTCATCTTCAAGGATGAATCTTCCTTTGCTATTGACTTTGCAATGTATTCAGGAAGATAAAACAGGTTTATTTTAAAACGCAATGGACTGACTTTTTTTTTTTTTAGGAAGAAGAAGGTGTATGTGTGTGTGTATGTGATATTTTACATAGAAGGCAATCCTGTGAAAAGAGAAAAAAACTTAACAATGTAGTTCTGAGATTAGGCAGGTAATTGCAAATACTGAGTCATTTCACCTCCCTGGGGTGGACAGAGGCACATAAGCCTGCTCTTAGAATCAATAATCAAAACAAATCCCACCCCAGCAGGACACACGGTATCTGTCCAGTTAATAAAAACTAGAGCTCCTATTTTTAGATTCATTCTCACACTAGGGAGAAAGCAGTGACACAAAGGAGTTTTGTACAAAAGCCAGTAACCCTTTTCAGAAACAAGTTTTCTTTTAAATAGCTTTCTGTCCTTTTCTTTCTTTCTTTTCTCTCTTGTTCTAATTAAAGCAAGTTTTAGGAAGGAACTCACATTTTCAAAGCCAAATTTTCTTTTTGCAGGGTTGGCTCTGTGTTTTCTGTTTGATGAGTAAAATAGACATTTTCTATGCTTGCTGAATGAAATATTTTTTTTGTTTGTCTGTTTGTTTTCCAGAAACCTTGGAGAACCTAGGGATTTTAGAATCATCCCCTATGGATTACTTGTAAAATCCCCCCAAAATTCCATTGTTGTTTTAGGGAGGAAAAGTGTGTTATCTGGGCTGAAAATCTTGTAGGCTTCCAAAGTTTGGGTAAAACAACTCTCAGAAAATTGAGATCAGATGACAGAGGGTTAAAGGTCTGTATACTTGGGCAAGATAATGAGACTTAGCCAGGACTGAAGCAGTACAGAGAGAGCTGGAGGATCATTGAATTTCCAATATGGTTCTGTCATCAGCCCAGAACTCTGCTGGTGCATTTGTAGCTTCTGGGACTGGAGAGGAATCTGGATGGGACTGAAGAGGAATCTGGATAGTCCTCTCTTTAGTTCATGACCAAGCTCCTACTGTGAGACAGAAAAAAAATCATCAAAAAAATCAAATTTTTAGTTTAATTCATTTAGGGAAAGGGCAAAGCATAAGACTGGATAGACTCTAGCAGGAGCAGTTTCATAATCTTGGAACTGAACCTACAAGGGAGTCAGAGGAGAGAGAACATTCTTTTACCTCAGACAGAATGGACTCCTCATCACAGGTTTGTCTTTACATTGTCTTTACCCAAGCCTATCTTCTCTGATAGTGTCCTGAATAGATAAGTCACCTATGAGGCATGTACTCCATAAAAATGCCTATATCTGGCCTCCAAACTTTTAATGGCCCACACACTATCCTGGTAATGTCAGTGAAGGCATATTTGTTACATTCTTAGCCTATGCAAGTCATTAGGCTAAGTTTGAAGCAGCTCCAAAGTCTCCCACCTCCTGGTCCTTTATATGTCAGCCTGAGCTCTAGTCTTTATTTCTGTTACTCTCTTGGCCACGCGTGGAAAATAATCTCTTTGAGACTTGGCTTGTTCATCTTTAAAAAAATACATATGCTTTATTCATCAGGATTTTCACGTATGAGGGCTTGTACTAAGAACTTGCTTTATATTACTTCATTTGATCCTCAAAATAACTCTAATAGGTAGATATTATTATTGTATTGATTTTTGTGGTGGGGAAACTGAAACTTAGCGAAACCAGGCAACTAAAATTCAAAGTTGGGGGTATCTTACAAAGGGGTAGTTAAAATATTAAACATGTGCAGTAGTCACAGCAATGGTTGTAGTACTAATGGTTGGAGCCATGAGCTGTTGACTAGAGCACAGGCTGATGTGTAAGGGACCAGGAGGCAGGAGACTGTAGAGCTCCTTCAAACTTAGCCTAGTGCCTTGCATAGAGTAAGAATGCAACAAATATGCATTCACTGACATTGCCAGGATAACATGTGAGCATTAAGAGTTTGGAGGCCAGATAAAGGCATTTTCAGAGTGCGTGCCTCACGGCTGACTTATCTATTTGGTGCACTATCAGAAAAGATGAGTGCAAGGCTTGGGTAAAGACAAACCTGTGATGAGGAGTTATGGAACTCCAGGGAAGGTTCTGTGTGGGTAGCATACTAACACTTTCCAAAATGGGTTCAATGCTTATCTAAAATTTTTCCTTAAGCATCTGGGCTGTTTCAAACTCAGGTTTCAATAAAATTGAAACCATCTGGACCTTTTCAAACTCAGGTTTCAATATTGCTCAAACCACCTACAAAAATGCAAGTAGAGTTTTAATATTAAATTTTTACACCTGTGAGAAATAAATAAATTTAATATAAACACTTGGCAAATGCACTTAGACTGAATACAAGCTCATTTAATTAAAAACATAGGCCCTTAAATGACATTCATTATAAAATTGAAGTTGCATGTGTTTAAAAGTTCCTTAAGGAAAAGAATTTAAGGAGGTGTTTGATATTAGAACTAGGTAGGCAGCTGGGGAAAAGGAGGCAGGGACTATCCTCCCAAGATAGTTTAGTTTTTTTTTCTTTTGCTGATCAGCTATCAATGATGATAACAAAATATGAATTATTGAATATCTATTATGCCCTTTACTAGTGAAACTTAGTTTAACCTCACAAAAACTCTGCAAGCAAATACTATATCTTCCCTTTCAAAATGATGAGTTTGGGGAACACAGAGGTGAAGTCATTGAGAGGCTCTACAACTCAGTAGAAGAAATGGGATTGAAATATATAGGTTTAACTACAAAATCTGTTTTCTCATTTATAGCAAACTAACTGCAATACATCCTGAAGCTCTACGTACTTTGTACCCTCCAATTGCCTTGTCTTGTTATTTAATTCCTCCTAAGCTAATTCCAGACAAAATGCCTTGTCAACAGGCATCTTTACTTCTTAGCCTGACTGCCTGAGGTGTAGGGTGTCTTATCCAACCTTTGCTCTTGCCTTGCATCTGGAATGGCATCTAGAGAAAGCTGATACGCCTCTTCAAGGCTGTCTTAGAAACTGCTGTTCCTGTATGGGAAAATGCCAGTGAGCACTTACCTATCTAAAATACGGGGATTCCCAGAAGGGCTATTGAACTGGAAAAGGGGGAGACCTGATCCCTCCCCTTAGGGCATTCATGTTCTACTGAGAGCAACAGGCAACAAGCTGATGATTGTTAAGCAGTGCAGGAAATGAACAAAGGAGTGCTTTAGGAAGAGAAAGAAGAGACACTAAATCCAATCTAGCGCTAGACTACAGGGAAGATTCCTAGAAAGGGGTTGTTTGAACGGAGTCTTGAAAATGAGTGTGAGGAAGACAGGAGCTATAGCGAGTAGCAGGCTAGAGGGGAGGTGGAGGTGTGGGGTACAGAATGAACAGTCATTAAGGAGGCACACAGAAAAGGCAAACATCAAGTGTCTCTTTGTTGCTGGGGCATAAAGTGTGATGGAGGCAGTGATGGGACATCTGTCTGAAGAGATAAGGGATGACCTGGTGGTGGAGGACCTTATGTCTTGTTAAGCACCTTGGACTTCCACCTCTGGGAGACAGGAACCTGTTGAAAGGCCCAGCAGGAAAGTTTCTTCTTAGATCTGCATTTTAGATTAAATACTAATAGAATAGTAATACTACTACCACTAATTCTGTTTGTATGATAGTGTTATTTTCAGAGTTTAGATCCCTACCTAGCTGCCTCCGAAGATAAATTAATCCCTTTAGTTGTCTTCCTATTTAGCTAGGACCTTACTGCACATTCTAGTCTATCCTAAGCTACCTTAAACCGAAACATACCTCGCTTCCTGAATGTAAGTTACCATGACCTCCTTTGAACACATATCATTGCAGTCCCCAAATGCACTCTTTTTACTTATGTCTGAGAGCTAGAGGGGAAAAAGCAGTCATCCAAGTTCATTTTCATAGATTATCTCACTAAAAAGCACAAAACATAAAGTGTCCATTAGCCATTAATATTATTATTATTGTTTTACAGATGAGGAAAAGAAGCACAAATACCAAAGGGGCAGAGCTGGGATTTAAACCCGGGGCTGCCTGTCTTACAGACTGAGCTCCCACACACTCAGCAACACAGATGGTTAATACTGAGTCATTTTCAGCTCTGGCTTTAAACAGTAATACTGAAATTGACTGAACCAAGATCGTGGATTTCTCTGCCAATTCTATGACAGATTTTTATCATTTTAATTATTAATAAAACAACTTTAGATTGTTGTCTTGCTGTACAGCTTTGAAGCACATACATCTCTTTCTCCTCTCTCCCTGAATGAAGGTATATTGCCAGAGTCTAAGAATCATTATATGCTCTATAAAAGCTGAACAGCTAACCCTCACGAAAAGTTGCCATTTTAGAAATTCCTGTTATCAACCTGAGTGACAGCATTCACCAAGAAATCAGATGCAGTGCCTAGAAGGTAGAATGTGCACGAAAGATGTTTCTCATGCCATTTCCAAACTTTTCTCCTTACAGCTGAGACAGTAAGATAAACACATATTTCCTCTCTTAAGCCAGTTAACTGTAATTGGGTATAGAATCTTCCGCCAAGGAGAAGAGCTTTGTGCTGCCTAAAAGTCAAGGCTTAGTATGCTCGAAAAGTACCTTCTGAATCTGAAATCACATAAACGGCTTTTCTAAAGTAGAAGAGCAAAGTGTGACGGGACTGGAGGGTTTGGTTACTCTGTATCTTTGTGATTCATAAAGACAGAGGCAGTAGCTGTGGAGATGGAATTATCTGGTCCTCAACTACCCAGAGACAGGCCACAGTGAAGAAAGGCAAACTCTGTCTTCACAGCCAATCCCTCTGCTAGCACTGCAGGCAAAAATAATAGCTCATAGGAAACACAGACATGCATTCCTCTGAAAAGACACAAATCCAGTGTCTTCTATTAGGTATAAGAGGGAGAGAAAGCAACCAAAACCAAAAGTAAAAATACATTCTATCTATCTAACTAGACATGTTTAATTGCCCTCAGGACTACCACATTTGCCCTAACCATGTTTTAGTCTGCAGAGCTTCCTGTTGATGTTGGAACAGTTTCTTTGATTTTTTGTTTTAACCTTAGTTCTTCTTTTAATTACTCAATTCATTTACTTTTCTAACAAGAAATTCGTTTGAGTTGGAGTCAGTTCTAGTTGTTATTGATTCTAACTCGGCATCATAAAAGCTAAATGGTCTTGAGGGTTTGCTTCTACTCATAGTAAATTTTCTCTTTTCTCTGTCTGTATAGTGCGGATGATGCCATTCTCCTAAATCATGGGGACTGTGTGCAGGTGTGATAAGACTGAAAACTGTACAATTTAGTACCTGACATAGATCACTTTTAATCAGTCTAGGGAATGTTAAGAATTGCCAGTTGTACAGTCCGGGCAACACAGCAAGACTCTGTTTTTACCAAAAAATAAAAATAAAAATAACTGAGACAGGTGTGGTGGCCTAAACCCTTGGCCCTAACTACTGGAGAGGCTGAGGTGGGAGGATCATTTGAGCCCAGGGGTTTGAGGCTGCAGTAAACTATTATCCTGCCACTGCTCTCCAGCCTGCTTGATAAAACAATACTCTGTTTTTTAGTTGTGTTGTTGAAGAATTGCTAATTGTATTTTTTAAATTATAACTACTTTGTGGTTAGGGTGTATTTTTTCCAAAGGTTATCAAACACTTTTCTGTCAAGACTCCTTTACATCTATAGATTATTTAAGACCACAAATAGCTTTTTATTTTTAATGTGGGTAGCTTATATCTATCAATGTTTACCATATCAGAAACTAAAACTGATTTTTAAGGTAATTATTTCATTTAAAATTTGCAATATTATACCCTTTAGATATTGACATACTTTATTTTTATGAAAAATAATATTGTTTAAAGCAAAAAATATTTAGTGAGGAGAGTAGCACTGTATATTTCTATAAATCTTTTTAGTGGCTTGTCTAATTGAAGGCAATTTGTTCTCATATCTTCCGCATTGGGAAGAATGGCTTTCATTGTTTTACTATATGTATTTTTTAATAGGGGGAATTAAAGTATATGAAAAAATCTGGCTGCACATAGATATGTAGTTAAAAAAACATAGGATTTCCTTGACCCTATGAAGAGTCCTTGTGATCCTTGAGACCGTAATTGAACAATCTTTATTCAAAGCACAAATTTCCTCTACCTTCCTTCCCTCATTATCTTGTTGATAGCCCCCAAAGAACAGAGTACTAATCCAAGGAGGAGACAGCAGGTAGCTGGTTATGCCTTTGCTGTGGGTGAAAGGATCAGACACCTGGGCATTTCTGTTTCCCACCCATATGACAGAAGTAGTAGGCTGGCTCTCTGTGTCATCCGTTTATCAATTTATATATGGCCAGGCCTGGTTCCATTTTCTCCCTTAGTTTGTATTTTGAACAATTACAAACGCTGAAGACATCTCATTCTCAGCTTTGGAATAGAGATAAACCATATATACTCAATCAAGGCATAGTTTTAGAGAACTTAGAAATATACTGTAATCCCAAGATAACTTACATATAGGGAATAGGTTAGATTCGATGAAAACAAAAAACTATTAGAATCTCATGCTTTTAGTTTTCTCTTAAATAATCAATCATGTTAACTGGTGGACATAAAAGAGCAGAGGCCTATTGAAAACTCACAATTTGGGGATAGTGTTTTGAAAGAAAAAAAAATTCAGCACCAACTTATTTTTAAAAATTATCTTATAGAAAACATATTACCATATATATAGTATTTTTCCTGTATAATAACTTTGATATTTATTTTTCATAAGTATGGGAAAGTAACAAATTGATTAATCAATGAAATAAAATGTTTTTTAAAATTCTAAATATTAAAAAGAAGATGAAGTCATATCTACGGGAGAGAGCAGAGGAGAACAGAGGATAAAAATTAGAGGCAAAAGGCACCCTCCACAGTGCAGCCTCGGGGAAACTCCAAGCTCAATTTCATCAAGCTTATTACCTAAAGAACTACACTTGTAACTTTGAGCTAGTTAAATCCCACCCTGTTCCCCATGAAGTCCAATAGAACCTTCTGTGGAAGATGGACTGCTTTATAAACTGGACTCCTAATATGGTAGCCACTATCCACATATAGCTAATGGGACACTTAAAAATGTAACTAGTATAATTGAGGAGCTGTATTTTTAATATAATTTCAATTAACTTAAAGTTAAAAAAAATTCCATGGGGCTATGGACTTCTGTACTAGACAGTACAGATTTCTTTTTTTTTTGAGATGGAGTTTTGCTCTTGTTGCCCAGGCTGGAGTGCAGTAGTACGATCTCAGCTCACTGCAACTTCCACCTCCCAGGTTCAAGCAATTCTCCTACCTCAGCCTCTCAAGTAGCTGGGGTTACAGGCATGTGCCAAAACGCCTGGCTAATTTTTTGTAGTTTTAGTAGAGATGGGGGTTTCTCCATGTTGGTCAGGTTGTTCTCGAACTACTGACCTCAGGTGATCCGCCCACCTCGGCCTCCCAAAGTAGTGGGATTACAGGAGTGAGCCACTACACCCGGCCAACAGTACAGATTTAAAGGAAAAAAGTAAATACTTTTCACATAAAAAGTATTAAGTAAATGTTATTTTATTTAAGTATTGAAATGCAGTGGTCTTGCAGAAAAGAATGATGTAGGTGTATTAACTGACATAAAAATGTTTAAAATTTGATGGAGTTTTTGTTTGTTTGCTTATTTTAAAAAAGTTAGTTGCAGAGTGTTATAAATAGTATAGTGTATGTTCACAGAAAAATTTTGAAAGCATATATACCACACATTGGGGAGAGTTGGAATTTCATCTCTGTATTTTTTTTAGTGTTATAAAGCAAAGAAATTGTAATATAAAGAAAAGTATAGACATAAAGAGAAAAATCAGTCATAACTGTCCTACATACAGGTAACTTTCAAAAGTTAACCATAAAGTCTTCATTTATTATATACATTCAAATTATTTCTTAAGAAAATTAGGTATAAAATGGAAACTTTTTGAAAACAATAAATTTAAATGTATCTTGTAATGAGAGTGCTTCCTTTGTTTTTATTTATTTATTTATTCATTTATTTAATTGTGGTAAGAACACTTAACATGAAGTCTATCCTGTTAACAGATTTTTAAGTCTACGATGCATTATTGTTATCTATAGCACCATGTACTATAGTACAGCAGAACTCTAGATCCTATTTATCTTTCATAACTGAAATTTTATACTCATTGATAGGAAACTCCCCATTTCTCTCTTTCCAGCCCCTGACAACCATCATTCTATTCTTTGCTTTTATAAGCTTGACTATTTTAGATTCGCCATGTAAGTGGAATCATGTAGTATCTGTCCTTCTGTGATTAGCTTATTTCATTTAGCAAAATGTCCTCAAGTTTCACCCATGTTGTCCCATATTTTAGGATTTCATTCTTGTTTAATGCTGAATTATATTCCAGTGTATGATATACCACATTTTAAAATCCATTCTTCTGTCGATGGACGTTCATGTTGTTTTCACATCCACACTATTGTGAATAGTGCTGCAATGAACATGGCAGCACTAATATCTCTTTGAGATCCTTATTTCAATTATTTTGGACAAATACCCAGAAATTGGATTGTTGGATCCTATTGTAGTTCTGTTTTTAATTTTTAGAGAAACTTCCATATTGTCTTCCTTAATGGCTTTACCATTTTGCATTTCTACCAACAATGTGAAACGATTCCAATTTCTCCACATCGTCACCAATACTTGTCTTTTGCTTTTTAATAATAGCAATCTCAACAGGTGAAAGGTGATATTATTTCATTGCACTTTTGATTTGCATTTCCCTGATGATTAGCTATGTTGAGGATGTTTTCATGTACTTGTTAGCCATTCCTATGTCTTCTTTGGAGAAATGTTTATTCAAGTTTTTAGCTCATATTTTAATTGGGTTAATAGTTTTTTGCTATTGAATTGTAGGAGTTCCTTATATATTTTGGATATTAACCCTTCATAGGATATATGTTTTGCAAATATTGTCTTTCATTTTATAGGCTTACTTTTACTCTACTGATGGTTTTTTTTTTTTTTTGAGGTGGAATCTCACTCTGTCGCCCAGGCTGGAGTGCAGTGGCATGATCTTGGCTCACTGCAAACTCCACCTCCTGGGTTCAAGTGATTCTCCTGCCTTAGCCTCCTCAGTAACTGGAATTACAGGCACATGCCACCACACCCAGCTAATTTTTGTACTTTTAGTAGAGATGGAGTTTTGCCATGTTGGGCAGGCTGGTCTTGATCTCCTGACCTCAGGCGATCCACCCATCTCGGCCTCCCAAAGTGCTGGGATTACAGGCGTGAGCTACCGCACTCAGCTTCTACTGATTGTTTCTTTTGCTGTGCAGAAGATTTTTCTTTTGATACAGTCCAAATTTGTCTATTTTTGCTTCTGTTTTCTGTGTTTTCGATTTCATATCCATGAAATCATTGCCAAAATCAATTTCATGTAACTTTTTGCCTTTGTTTTCTTCTAGGAGTTTTACAGTTTTAAGTCTTACATTTAAGTCATATTGAGTTGCTTTTGTGTATGGTGTAAGATAAAGGTCCAATTTCATTCTTTTGCATGTGGATATCCAGTTAAGGATGAAAACAGTGGAAAAAATTCAAATGAATGAATGAACTTAACACATTTGAAACAAGATTTGTTATATCTTCTAATAGATTGCAGGTAAAATTATATTCAAACAAAGTAAAAATATTTGCCTGAATGACAAATAAAACACTGTGGTCATACACTGGGATAACCCATGCCTCATTGATCATTGTATCCCCGATAACTAAATAGAGTACAAAACGCAAGGCTATGTCTATACATAGGTATGTGTAAATTAAGAAGAAACTTTTAAGCATTGTTCAAGAGCCTGAATGAACAAGTTACACACGAGGAAGTAAAAGTGACACCTATAATAATTCTTAAAAATGCAAATGAAAACAACGTATATAATGTTTACATTTTCAGTACAACAATTGTTCAGATCATGCTCAAGATAATATTGTAACAGAAAGTTTTATATGTAAGAGATTATATGTAGTAGAGGTTATCATGAAAGTAGTCTCATGGAAAGTTCAATAAAATGTCTTACAAAATTTGAAAATAATTTGCTGTTTGATCGTTCTTTGTAATGGCAAAAATAGAGGACAAACTACATATATAATAATACAAAAATGATTATATACATGATAGTAATTTAATTCAATGGAATAGTATGCAATCACTAAAATATTTTAAAGACTTTAGGTGACACGAAATTTTTAAAAATTTATTTTATTTTATGCCAATGGTTTTCAACTATTATTGGAACAGAACATTTTCCACTGAAAATTCGTATAGAAACATAATATTTAAAGTGGCATCAGCCAGGCATGGTGGCTCACACCTGTAATCCCAGAACTTTGGGAGGCCAAAGCAGGCGGATCACTTGAGGTCAGGAGTTCAAGACTAGCCTGACGAACACGGTGAAACCCCATCTCTACTACAAACACAAAAATTAGCCAGGCGTGGTGGTGGGGGCCTGTAACCCCAGCTACTCGGGAGGCTGAGGCAGGAGAATCGCTTGAACCCAGGAGGTGGAGGAGGTTGCAGTGAGCTGAGATTGTGCCACTGCACTCCAGCCTGGGCAACAGAGTTAGACTCCATCTCAAAAAAAAAAAAAAAAAGGTATACACTTACTTAATACGTTAATATTAACAAACTTTTTATTATAAAACCACACAATAATAGTAATGAGACTTTTTGATGAACTCAGGAATGATAAATGACATTTTCAAAAATATTAGTTTCCACATCAAAATCATTTTTGTTTTATATTATATTATTTTAGAAAATTTATATTTACCCAGAATTTTGAGTGAAAAAGCCTTTTTAGTCAAATAGGCTACCTTGTAAATACCACATACAATTGAACTATGCTCATTCAAAACCTTGAATTACAAGTAGTAGGAAATTGTGATTGCAAGTGGAAAGGCTATGATTTACTTATAAATGTTATAAAAGTTAAGGTTGGAAAAAGAATAATCAAAATTTACATCTTATTTATTTTATTTTATTATTGTGTTTCTTTTTTGTGACAGGGTCTCACTTTGTTGCCCAGGCTGGAGTGCAGTGGAACAAACGGTTCAAGTGATCCTTTCACCTCGGCATCCCAAGTAGTTGGGAGTAGAGGTGCATGCCACCATGCCCAGCTAATTTTTTGAGAAGATTTTTTGTTGAGATGAGGTCTTATTCTGTTGGCCAGGCTGGTTTACAACTCTGGGCATCAAGCAATCTTCCTGTCTTGGCCTCACCAAATGCTGGGATTATAGGCATAAGCCACTATGCCCAGCCAAAATTTACATCTTATACTAGAACTCCCTAAAATATGGTATGATCATATCAAATATTATGCATTTCTCACTGTAAAACTGATTATTATACTCTAAAGAGATCAATTTCCTTGTTCATAATTTAACTTGAGATGTGGGAGCATTGTACAGATACTATAATATTGACCTTGTTTTTATTTTTTCTTTTTTTTTAGTATTATTATTATACTTTAAGTTTTAGGGTACATGTGCACAATGTGCAGGTAAGTTACATATGTATACATGTGCCATGCTGGTGTGCTGCACCCATTAACTCGTCATTTAGCATTAGGTAATCTCCTAATGCTATCCCTCCCCCATCCCCCCGCCCCACCACAGTCCCCAGAGTGTGATGTTCCCCTTCCTGTGTCCATGTGTTCTCATTATTCAATTCCCACCTATGAGTGAGAACATGTGGTGTTTTGTTTTGTGTCCTTGTGATAGTTTACTGAGAATGATGATTTCCAGTTTCATCCATGTCCCCGCAAAGGAAATGAACTCATCATTTTTTATGGCTGCATAGTATACCATGGTGTATATATGCCACATTTTCTTAATCCAGTCTATCATTGTTGGACATTTGGGTTGGTTCCAAGTCTTTGCTATTGTGAATAGTGCTGCTATAAACATATGTGTGCATGTGTTTTTATAGCAGCATGATTTATAGTCCTTTGGGTATATACCCAGTAATGGGATGGCTGGGTCAAATGGTATTTCTAGTTCCAGATCCCTGAGGAATCGTCACACTGACTTCCACAATGGTTGAACTAGTTTACAGTCCCACCAACAGTGTAAAAGTGTTCCTATTTCTCCACATCCTCTCCAGCACCTGTTGTTTCCTGACTTTTTAATGATTGCCATTCTAACTGGTGTGAGATGGTATCTCATTGTGGTTTTGATTTGCATTTCTCTGATGGCCAGTGATGATGAGCATTTTTTCATGTGTCTTTTGGCTGCATAAATGTCGTCTTTTGAGAAGTGTCTGTTCATATCCTTTGCCCACTTTTTGATGGGATTGTTTGGTTTTTTCTTGTAAATTTGTTGGAGTTCATTGTGGATTCTGGATATTAGCCCTTTGTCAGATGAGTAGGTTGCGAAGACAGGAGAAGGAAATCAAGGGTATTCAATTAGGAAAAGAGGAAGTCAAATTGTCCCTGTTTGCAGATGACATGATTGTATATCTAGAAAACCCCATTGTCTCAGCCCAAAATCTCCTTCAGCTGATAAGCAACTTCAGCAAAGTCTCAGGATACAAAATCAATGTACAAAAATCACAAGCATTCTTATACACCAATAACAGACAAACAGAGAGCCAAATCATGAGTGAACTCCCATTCACAATTGCTTCAAAGAGAATAAAATACTTCGGAATCCAACTTACAAGGGACGTGAAGGACCTCTTCAAGGAGAACTACAAACCACTGCTCAATGAAATAAAAGAGGATACAAACAAATGGAAGAACATTCCATGCTCATGGGTAGGAAGAATCAATATCGCGAAAATGGCCATACTGCCCAAAGTAATTTATAGATTCAATGCCATCCCCATCAAGCTACCAATGACTTTCTTCACAGAATTGGAAAAAACTACTTTAAAGTTCATATGGAACCAAAAAAGAGCCCGCATCTCCAAGTCAATCCTAGGCCAAAAGAACAAAGCTGGAGGCATCATGCTACCTGACTTCAAACTATACTACAAGGCTACAGTAACCAAAACAACATGGTACTGGTACCAAAACAGAGCTATAGATCAATGGAACAAAACAGAGCCCACAGAAATAATGCCACATATCTACAACTATCTGATCTTTGACAAACCTGACAAAAACAAGAAATGGGGAAAGGATTCCCTATTTAATAAATGGTGCTGGGAAAACTGGCTAGCCACATGTAGAAAGCTGAAACTGGATCCCTTCCTTACACCTTATACAAAAATTCATTCAAGATGGATTAAAGACTTAAACGTTAGACCTAAAACCATAAAAACCCTAGAAGAAAACCTAGGCATTACCATTCAAGACATAGGCATGGGCAAGGACTTCATGTCTAAAACACCAAAAGCAATGGCAACAAAAGCCAAAATTGACAAAAGGGACCTAATTAAACTAAAGAGCTTCTGCACAGCAAAAGAAACTACCATCAGAGTGAACAGGTGACCTTGTTTTTAAACTTCATGTAGGAGGACTTGTGCAGGCTGAATTCATTTAAAAGACTTATACACATTTTCAAACTTTCCAATTAATTACACTTTTAAGGGAAAAGCAAATGTATCTGGAAAGCAGAAAAAATATTCCCAAAGCTTTCCCCAAAACTTGCCTGACTCATTTGAATATGGTAGTGTTTTTAAACAATAGTTTTAAAAATAGAGGGCTGGGCACGGTGTCTCACACCTGTAATCTCAGCACTTTGGGAGGTCAAGGCGAGTGGATCACAAGGTCAGGAGTTTGACACCAGCCTTGCCAATATGGTGAAATCCGATTTCTACTAAAAATACAAAAATTAGCTGGGTGCGGCGGTGGGCACCAATAATAACAGCTACTCAGGAGGCTGAGGAAGGAGAATCGCTTGAAACTGGAAGATGGAGGTTGCAAAGAGCCAAGATTGTGCCACTGCACTCCAGCCTGGGCGACAGAGCAAGACTCTGTCTGAAAAAAAAAAAAAAAAGACAATATTTCAAAATAAAATGTTAATTAACTATCCTGAAGCACTTCCACAGAATACTGCTATACAGAATAATAATTCTGCAGAATAAATATAAAATTGATATCATGTTAAGCATACATATACATTTACATAGAGGTACAATGTAGATAAACATGTGTATGGAGGAAAAGAACAAAAGACCATTATATTGGCAATTATTATGTTTTCATATTATTTAATATGAAAACGAGTGTTTCCATGTTTAGGTTTTTTTCATCTTTCAAGTTATCTATTATGAACATTTCTTTGTTACTAAAATTTAGCATGATGGTTTGAAAGGTTTTCCTCTCAAAACTATTTCATTTTATGTCATTGATGGGTTATCATATACTTTTTAAGAAAAATTTTTAAGTCAGTGATTTTCATAAATATTACTTTAGTAGAATTTTTTTTTAATTGCCATGAGGCTTGGATTTCATCTAATTATCATGATTTCATTTATTTATTAGTTTACTCAACAAATATCTTCCGAGAATCCAGTGCTTGCCAGGAACTAAGGTATCACTGAGTAAATCTTTTTATACAGACCTTTAAACTGGCAAATAACTTTGCAGCGCATTAATAGTGGTACTTGTTTTCTGTATTACTGTAGTCAGGAGATGCTCAAAAGCATTTTGCAGAGGAACCCATTCACTAAATCCCCTTAAAAAAAAGTATGATGTGTGTGAATGCATCCATGTGTGTGTGTAAGTATGAAGCAAATTACATTTATTAAAATGCTCCTATTTATTTGATAGAAGTTTTGAAAAGATATTTTAAATACTGGACTCTACCTTCAAAGTTGCTAATACATTTATTATTATTGTTCCTTTTAATGCACCAGATGCTAAAGATTGCTGAACAATTATTTAATTTTACCTTTTTTTTTCTTTTTTTTTTCAGACGGAGTCTAGCTCTGTTGCCCAGGCTGGAGTGCAGTTGCGCTATCTTGGCTCACTGCAAGCTCCGCCCCCTGGGTTCACGCCATTCTCTTGCCTCAGCCTTCCGAGTATCTGGGACCACAGGCACCCACCACCATGCCCGGCTAATTTTTTTTTGTATTTTTTAGTAGAGACGGGGTTTCACCATGTTAGCTAGGATGGTCTCCATCTCCTGACCTCGTGATCTGCCTGCCTCGGCCTCCCAAAGTGCTGGGATTACAGGCGTAAGCCACCGTGCCCGGCCATTACCTTTTTAATAAAATAATATTTCCTATTTTCACATAGATAAAAATATAATTTTTGAAATGAAAAGGCAAATTAAGTAAAATTTTCATTGGAAGCCACACATAAAATACTCACTTTCTGTTAGGGTCAAAATGTGCTGGAATGCAAAAGTAGAACTGGTAATAATAATATTAATATAATAATAATAATATAATAATAAAGGGAATTAAAAGTTTAAGAGAAAATGTTTATTGAACATCTTTGCTTGATACTCATGAAAATAAATATATATAGACCAAACCATAAAATATTTTGCATGTATTTATTTCTAAGACACTCAAAAACTTTCTGAGCTACAACTATGGTCTACAGCCATTCATTCCACCAGCAGATTGTAATAAGTCTCTAGATGCCCTATCATAGCCGAAGATAAGAATGAGCTCTAGAACTAATTCTGGGAAATATATGCCAGAAGCTATCAGTGTGCTGAATCTATAGTATAATTTGTCATTCACTGAAGCTCTAAGGCATCATTTTGTCCCCAAGAGCCCAATGAATGTATTCCGACTTCTTTCTGTATGTGTTAATTCCACCTTTGGGCCTTTCAAGGACATAAAATTTGGATTATATTTCAGCTGAGTACATGTACAATATATGTATATACATACATACTACATTTTTATTGTATTCACAGTTTTTTTCCAGCAGATATCCAATCTTCAACTGGTAACTATCTTTTACTGCTAAAATAATGTAGGTTCTTCATAAGAAAGAAATAATAATGTAACGTTGATTCCATTTATCTCTTTAGCTGTTTACAAGGCATTGCCAATACTATACTGATAATTTTCTTAAACACTTTTACATATTTTGATAAATTTATTTACAAGATATTGGTGTCTTTGGATGTGTTTTATTTTTAGAGTCATAAAGTGTGAATTAAAGACAAATCTGAGCATGCAACTCCTATATGAATACTGTTCAATGGCTCCTTATCATCTATAGAATAAATTCCAAAGTCCACCATTTAGCTCATTAGAAGGTCCGTAACGTGTGTCTCTCTACCTTTCTAGTTCATCCTCCAACTCTCTTCCATGTTCAACTATTCGCCCTTGACTTTGTACCCAACTGTCATGCTTTTCTCCACTATTCACTCTGTCTAGAATTCATTTTCCCTGTTCCAATCACCACACTCATACTCTTCCTATAGTGTATTTTTCAAGTATAATATCCTCTGGCCTTTTATAAACTCATAGTAAAGTTTCATTATTCCTCTTATATTAATTAAGACATTATTTTACTTGTGTTTTGCATATTTATTTTCTACACTGGAGTGAGTGGGAGTTCCTCAAGGTTAGGGATAATACTTTACTACTACCTAGTACAATGCCTAAAGAATAATGGCTATTAAATATTTAGTGTATATTTATAAAAACATACAAATGAGTGTATAAATGCAAGAACAAAAAGGTGGCAATGCACTAATAAAACAAAACAAATTTGCCTAATGAAAGAACATTTCATTTTCAATTGCATAATGCAGAAGAGACAAGTGAATGAAAGTTGATCTGTGGATATTTGCAAGAGATATATCCCAAGAACTTTTCAATTTGGTGATACTATTATTTACCTATTAAAAAAAGTCTTTTTGTGTTTCTGTTCTTTACCTTGGGCAGAGCTACTCATTGAAACAGTATCTCAAATAACAGTTCTTATTTCTGTACAGAATATATGGTAAACTTCTTAACATCATGGATCTGAGCCAATGCTGAGTTCAAAATTGCACTCTTAGGTATATAACATTTTCTGGCCATAAACAAATAATGTAGACTTTTAGTTTTCACTTGCAGTTTTTATAATAACCTTTCTTTTTTTGGGCTATTTCTCAGGTTGAAGAGACAGGTATTTGTACTTTGTTTAGTTTTCAAACTCTGCATAAATAAGATAATAAGAACATAATTTAGGATAAACTTGGGGAAAAGGCCTTGTTTGGAAAGTAAACAGCAAAAGAAACTATCATTAGAGTGAACAGGCAACCTACATAATGGGAAAAAAATTCTGTAATCTATCCATCTGACAAAGGGCTAATAGCCAGAATCTACAAGGAACTTGAACAAATTTACAAGAAAAAAAACCCCATCAAAAAGTGGGCAAAGGATACGAACAGATACTTCTGAAAAGAAGACATTTATGCAGCCAACAAACATGAAAAAAAAGCTCATCATCCCTGGGCATTAGAGAAATGTAAATCAAAACCACAATGAGATACCATCTTATGCCAGTTAGAATGGCGATCATTATAAAGGCAGGACACAACAGATGCTTGAGAGGATGTGGAGAAATAGGAACGCTCTTACACTGTCGGTGGGAGTGTAAATTAGTTCAACCATTTTGGAAGACAGTATGGCAATTCTTCAAGGATCTAGAACTAGAAATACCATTTGACTCAGCCATCCCATTACTGGGCATATACCCAAAGGATTATAAATCATGCTGCTATAAAGACACATGCACATATATGTTTATTACAGCACTGTTCACAACAGCAAAGACTTGGAACCAACCCAAATCCCCATCAACGATAGACTGGATAAAGAAAATGTGGCACATACATACCACGGAATACTATGCAGCCATAAAAAAGGATGAGTTCATGTTCTTTGCAGGGACATGGATGAAGCTGGAAACCATCATTCTCAGCTAACTAATACAAGAAGAGAAAACCAAATACCGCATGTTCTCACTCATAAGTGGGAGTTGATCAATGAGAACACATGGACACAGGGAGGGGAACATCACACACCAGGGTCTGTTGGTGGGCGGGGGGGGGACAGGTGAGGGATAGCATTAGGAGAAATACCTAATGTAGATGACGGGTTGATGGGTACAACAAACAACCATGGCACGTGTATACCTATGTAACCTGCACATTCTGCACATATACCCCAGAACTTAAAGTACAATAATTAAAAAAAAAAAAAACAAGTAAACACTCAAAGGCCTACAGGTATCAGGATGATGAGAATGATAGAGTATGAATAACAGTAGGTAGCTTGAGGGTTTGTTTGAAGCTAACCCTGCCTCAGAGCAGACATTGGAGCCTAACAGACGCCTTGTAGAAAGCCCACCAGTGCAGTGTGTTCACAGAAGCACTACCTTGTCTCCTTTTTCTTCTTCCTCTTTCACCTGCTCAGGACAAAAGTCTAGATTTTTGTGGGAAAAAAAAAACCTTGTAATTCATTAAAGTTAGAAATGTTTAACATGAAGACAGTTGAAATTAAGCAGTTTTGTGGGTTGAGTTCTATAGTTTTGTACTATTGTTACCAGAAAGGCATTTGGATCCAGGCCCCAAGTGAGGGTTCATGGATCTTGGACAATAAAGAATTCAGGGTAAGTCCATAAAGTGAAAGCAAGTTTATTAGGAAGACAAAGGAATAAACAAATGGCTACACCATAGACAGAGCAGCCTGAGGGCTGCTGGTTGCTCATTTTTATGTTTTATTAGACCATATAGGGTAACTTCCTGACATTGCCATGGCATTTGTAAATTGTCATGGTGCTGTTGGGAGTGTAGCAGTGAGGACGACCAGAGGTCACGCTGGTGGCCATCTTGGTTTTGGTGGGTTTTAGCCGGCTTCTTTTCTGCAACCTGTTTTATCAGCAAGGTCTTTATGGCCTGTATTTTGTGCCGATTTCCTGTCTCATTCTGTGACTTGGAATGCCTAACCATCCGGGCATGCAGCCCAGTAGGTCTCAGCCTTATTTTACCAAGCCCCTATTCAAGATGGAGTTGCTCTGGTTCACATGCCTCTGACACTATCTGTTCTAGGCTCATTCACTAGCAAAGGAGTTAAGTCCTCACCTAACATCGCCAACAGGTTCTCGAAAACTGTAACTTTAAGCAAAAAGACGTGCAACAAAACCAATGATTATTTCTCATTAATTTTATAACAAATCGATGTTATTGGAGGTCCTGCTGTATGTTGTTTTGCTTAAAGTCACAGTTTCAAAGACCTTTTTGATGACATTAAGTGAGGACTTGCTGTACTGGGGCTTCACACTGGTTCATTCTCACATTGTAATTTCTTTCTCTGAGGAAAAGAAAAGTTCACATAACAAAATTTTGCTCTCTCTATCAGGTGGATGAATTTGACTGTATCACTCTGTAAATGCCAAGGTTTGTTGACTCTTTTCTCAGACATCTCATATATCCCTGTTGGTGGCTTTCCCTGGTGGGTTATGTTTTATCTCTTCCCTTCTACTCTGTTTACATATCTAAATTTTACCTATCTTTTAATAGCTAACTTGAATTCTTTCTTTTACTTTCGTTGACAGAATAAGAGTAAAACCTTTTTTTTGTCTTTCATGACTACTCAATCTGCACCTCTGTTATGTTTTTCTATCTCCTCAATGAAACTTATTCAAATTATATCATATATATATCACTAAATCATAAGCTGATTTCTTTGTTTCCTGTGAAGGACTAGACACAGTGTTTTCCAAGTATTTAGTCTTTGTGCTTGGGTTGCTATCATAGGTTTCATATTTGTTGAAGAGCTAATATCGAATGTTAATATGAAATGCAGAATTAATGTTCCCTGGTATGAAAATAACCTTTGAGTATAGCACCTAGAGGTAAAAACAATTGAGTTGTATTTAGTTTGCCCTATCATCCAGTTGGCTGTTGTCAGGTGAATAACTTTAACATACAAAGAAAGTTCAGAGAAGCCTGAAGATGTGAGTTAGCTGTGTGTGTGTGTATATATATGAAACTGGACCACAGAGTAGAAGCCTATAAAAGGTAATTTTTTCAAGGGATTTTTGAGAAATAATAGGCAGCATGTTCAGATAATCAAAATTATCTCCCCACTTTTCTAATTAAAATGTGAAATATTTCTGAACTAGATATAGACTCCAATAGAGAATGGGAAAATCCACAGATTTGTAGCCAAAACATGTGAGCTAAAGCCTGTCAAGTTGTGTAATCGAAGAACATTTACTTTCTCTCTTCATACTTATTTTTTCGCCACATAGAAACTTAGTATACTTAAGGGGCAAAGTGTTATTGAAAAAACTGACAGAAAAATACTGTAAAAGCAAACCAACATAGTTTTTTGAGAATTAAATAAAATAATATGTAAATATGGTCAATTAGATCTGAAAAATAAATACACGAGTTGATTTTTATACACTATGTTCACCTTTCTAGTAGCAAATGAATTCTGGCATATTACTGCTAATATGCAATTTTTAGAGATATTTTTAAAAATAATTTTAAAATATAGATATTTGTTTAAAAAGTAAGAGCTTTCATGTTTTAAATGTTTCTGCAGAATCCAGTGTTTTAAAATCCTTTAAATACATTTTTACCACTCTAACTGGTTTCTTGACACTACTATTATACTTTTGTCTATAGAAAAATACCCAGAGTCATATTATCAACATCTCTTAGCAATATATGGATCATGTAATATTCACTAAGGAGAAATTGAAAGCTTTAATAATTCAAAGCAATTAATTTACCATGAAGTTATTATTCTCCTTTGGCTACTACAGTAAATGAGAAAACTTGCTTCTGAAGAAATCAGTGGATTTTTATCTTAAAAGTAGTAAGCAAGTCGTAAGGAGACAATGTTTGCTATTGATTAAAAAAACAAAAATTAAAATTAAACAAAACCAAGAAATGACTTAATGCTGTTCTTCTTTTTGTTTAAGGGAATACACTTATCTCATATTTATAAAAGAAAGGAAAATACTTTGAAGTGGTAGAAAAGATGAAGCTGGAAATTCTGACATCCCCACACAAGAGAATTTGAGGGTGATCTCACTAACATATTCCAAGTCTCTATCACACCTTGCTTATTCTGAACATCTGAAGTCTAAAGTGAACATTTCCTTGAGAATATGGTAGACAACTTTATTATTTATGTGATTATAAAATGTTTAATTTAGATTGCCTTCCAGGGCCCTGAGCAGACATCTCTCGCTCTGATGTTCAAAACTAAGATATTTAGACTGAAAAAACTGTGAATTACTAAATTGGATTTTATGAGGGCGACTGGGCAACTCCCTGGACTTGTGAAGAGTATCATGTGATCTTTGTTTTCTGGGCAGTTTTAAGACAAGGCTTTGATTTTACAAAAGCCTACAGTTTCAGCACTTACTGACCTTTGAAATAATTGCATCGAATGGAAAAGGAAGATTTTCAATGGCTGAAACAGTGACATTTTTTCCCCGGTCATAGTTCTGGCCGTGGAACAATGCACCAAATTGAGGCTCCTGCATCTCTCCTTCCACTAGGCTTCATTAGTCATAATTTCCCTTCATGGTCTTAACACAAATATAAGAAATTACCTGGTGTGCCCATGTAACAATTCAGACCAAGTCAGGAACCCCTGAGCCATCAGCTGCTAGGATCTAAAATTAATCTTGCTTCTATCTACACATTTTTGATGACAGAAACACTTTGAGACCAGTTAAACTTCTCCTTCAACACAGTGTCTCTGTGTTGTCATATGTTGTACAACAATAACAATACCAACAATGATAAAAAATTAAGACTTTTTACCTAGCCCATGGGAAATTTCAGGCACTCATCTGGCACTTTATATGCAAAGTCCATCATTCCTATTATTGATGTCAGGGTCTATGTTATTTTCACTTAATATAAGGGTAATAAATTGATTGATTAGAGGTTAAACAAGGTTAGGTAGCTTGCTAAAGTTACAGTATTAGGAATGAGGCTTATCTCTCAGTTTCTCTACTTAATCTCAATTTACTTTCTCAATCTCGGCACTCTTATGCAGACACTGATCCAGCTCCTTTATTCTACTATTTGTATAAACTTAAGGGGTACAAGTAGTTTTGGTACATGGATATACTGAAATTTGCTACACGGATATATTGCATAGTAGTGGAGTCTGAGTTTTAGTGTGACCATCACCTGGATAAGGTACATTTTACCCATTAAGACCCAGCTCTGATAAACTGAGCTCTCCACAATAAATAAGAATAGAAAGACCCGATGATGCCATGATATCCTCACCTCATTTTTTCCTGAAAACATCCATATGATTTCTACTTCTGTGCCTAGTATTTTTATTGATCAGGCAGCCTCCAATGACAGAATTATTCTCCATTATTAAGAGCACAGTTCAAATTCATCCTATTCAAAAGGCATTCCTGTATTTCACTGGTTACAACTCTGTTCTAAGAACCTTGAAATCCTGGCTCTGCTGACTTTATTTTCGAGGATTCTTGACTTTTTATTTTGTGTTCCAGCAACACCAAGCTACTTTTTATTTCCTGGGCATAATATGTATTTCCTTACATTAGTGCTTATGTTTATGCTCTGCCTGAAATATTTTCCTCAAATTTTTTGATGAGTACCTATTAGCATGCTTTGAGAGTCACATTAGGTAGTACCTCTTCTAGGGAACCTTCTCTGATTCTCAAGTTTTATGTTTCTCAGTAATATTCAATGCCTTCCCATTATACTATATTTATTCATAGATGTGTGTTTCATCCTTCCAAACAGTATACTTTTGCATCCACAGCACCATGTCTAAAACTTAGCATATTTGCAAATAAATGAATGAAGAATCAGTCTTAGAACTTATCAAAATATGTGTTATACATTAGTCATTGGTGTTTGGTTATGTTTTCTCGACTTGTTTTTAATTTATTAATTGTTTGAATCATTTATATATATGCCCTAGCACAGTGATCAAAAGCATAATTCTAAAAATTGTCTGGATCAAATCCCGGTTCACCCAAATGTAGTGGTGTGATGTGATCTCTGGTGGTATAGCCAGAGTCTCAATAAAGCCACACTTTCATAGACTAATGAAGGAGTGCTATTTGGAGTAGCAATAGGATGTATGGGGTACACTGTACTCATCTCCTCTGATACTGATGTACGTTAGAAAATAAAATGTTCCTTTTGAAAGTGTTTTAGGATAAGTCAAATTCACAGGTAAAAAATAATGTTTATGTTGGGTTATGAAGTATGGAATTATTCAGTGCAAAGTTGGAGGATGTAGGGAATCATGGTAAACATATAACTGAATATCCACACAGCACTATAGAGGAATAGAAGTGTCAATTAACTATGGGAAGAGAGGTAAGTTAGTAAAAAATATGAAAACTAGAGATAAATATAAGGGCAAGCTTACAGTAGAGGACAGATGACCACAGGCACTCATCTCTTAAGTAGTGACCAGGGATAATAGGGTATAAGCTATGATAAGTATAAATGATCACAATATTTTTCTTAAGTATCAGTACTTAGGAGGCCCCTAATACTCTGGCACACAGAAGTCACTTATCTGTTTACTTTGAATCAAAGACTCCTGGATAGAAGAAGATTTGGAGGTTATTAAAGTATGCACAACAATTCCAACAACAGACATGAAAAAAATTACCACAGGGGACCTTGGTGAGAACAGCAAACTCAAAACCCACTAGGAAAAGGCAAGTACCATAAAATGGGTGTTTCTATAGGAGTAATATACTAGTGTGCATATTGGGGTGAAATGCAGTGGAGCCAACTTGACCTAAAGTTATTCAAACATTTGTTTTTATTTGCAAACATTAATATCGAAGAATGAAAAATGATAGACATAATGAAGAAAAATAACTCACTTCAATCATTCTGCACATATTTACTCTAAACTTCTCATTTGAGGACAGTGGTTTGAACCTGGAGCATCAGCACCAGCTAGGGCTTGTTAAAAATACTAATTATTGGCGGGGTGCAGTGACTCATGCCTGTAATCTCAGCACTTTGGGTGGGCGAGGTGGATAGATCATCTGAGATCGGGAGTTCCAGACCAGCCTAACCAACATGGAGAAACTCGGTCTCTACTAAAAGTACAAAGCCAGGCGTGGTGGTGCATGCCTATAATCCCAGCTACTTGGGAAGCTGAGGCAGGAGAATCGCTTGAAGCCAGGAGGCCAAGGTTGCAGTGAGCCAAGATTGTGCCACTGCACTCCAGCCTGGGCAACAGGAGCAAAACTCCATCTCAAAAAAAAAAAAAAAAAAAAACTGATTATTGAGCCTAATCTCAGAAATCAGGCAATCAGGCTGTGGCCGGGCCATTGACAATCAAACGTATGATTCAAATTTTGCCGTATACCTTGTCTAATAAGAAATCCTGTATATGGAGTCTACTCCTGTATATTAGATTCATGCTCCATTCCATTGGGAAAATATTTGAAAAGTGCCTTCTAGGAAAACCACTCCCTTTTCATCCCCACTCTGCTGCAGGAAAACATCTCCTCCATCTCTAACATGTGATGATTGTACTTTTAAAGACATTTAAGTGATGCAGAGTTGACTCTTACATATGGATCATCCCATATGTAAATATTCTTAATTTTAGAAAGCTTCTCCATTTTTTGAACTGATATTGATTGTAAGAAACATCCGTATTTACACACTTCTAAATGTAACTTCATGTTTTATCTTCCCAATTTAGCTCATTTTAACACTTTAAAATGATTATGTAAAAGCTGTTTCTATGTATATATGCATTTATAAATATAGATTTACCCTAAAAAATGTTGCTCTTTCCCAATTATCTGCATTTAAAAATCTGTGCACCATGTCTCCTATTTATAGTCAGTTTACATGAAAACAACAGCTGCCCTAGAAAAATAATTGTTGGGAATGAACCAGGACACAACTAAGCAACTATGGGCATTTCCTGGTGAAATAAATATTTTTGACTGAAAGCAACTCCGCATGTTGAAATGAGGATAGAAAAACATCTATGGGCATGTCGCTCCTCTTTCAAGTGCAACCAGATTTCGGAATTAATTAGATAGCTGTATCTCCATCTGTACTTTTATTACTTGTTAACCACCAGGCTCCTGTGATTCTTGCAGTGCACATATAGAGCATTGATATATTAATGTGGAAAAAAGATAGGCTGAACCTAAAATGTGTATATTGTCGAGCTTGATAAAAGGAGCATTAAGCAGTCATTTATTCTTTTAAATTTCATTCAACTCTGTATTTGCTTTGTGTGTTTCATTGACTTTAAATCTGTCTTGGTAGGCCTGTTATTTGAAGTCTAGTGGACCAGAAAGAGATACATCCTGTTAATGTGTTAAATACAGGATTAAGCCTAATACTAAGACTGAATAGTATAATTTCAGTATGTGTTTGTGTTAAATTGGTCGACAGTAGGGTGGGTGTCTCTGCTTGAAACAAACATTTCTGCTTGTTGAATCTTGCTTTGATTTGTTTAATTTGGTCTCTAAATGTTTTTAAATTATGTTATCTTTCAAAATGTACATGGTACAAAAATAAATTTCAAAGGATGTATGTGGAAATAATATTCTCCCCTCCAGCGTGAATCCGTGAGTTCTCTGCACCGATTTTCTAGTAAGAGACTTTAGTGCCCTTCAAAGTATTTTCTATTCCTGTTCTTTTCCCATGTGTAGCACACAATGGGTAATTAATATTTGAATAAACACATAAATGTGTATGTGTGCATATTATATAGGTGTATGATGTTTAAAAAATAGAATCTGTTCTGGCCTTATTTTTGTTTTTGTTGTGTGGGTGTGGGCATGGGTATGTATTTATGTTCACTTTACTTTAAAGATACTTCCAGAATATATACATCTACTTTTAAGGTATAAGAGCCCCCAAGCATTCCATAACTATGATATTGTTTAATCAGTCCCAATTATTGGGAATTTTGATAGTTTCTGATTTTCTATTTTTACAAATAATGCTGCCACAAGCATCTTTTATGTGCATTTTTGGGGACATTATTGTGTCTACATCTGTAAGACAGAATCCCCAAAGTGATGTTGTTGGATTAATGGGTGTATGTATTTTAAAATTTTGATAGGAACTGACAACTTGTCCTCCAAATAAGTGAGTATTAAAACATGACTAGATTGCAGGTGGTCTGTTCAAATCAAAAATTTCCATCAACTCCATCAACTCTAGATACAGAATATCAGTTTATTAAAAAAATAAGTTTCCTATTCAAACAGTCACTAGGCAAGTGCTTCTTCTCCAGTGTCCTTCATGTCCTCAAAAATATAATCTAAGTAAAAATATTGCATCTGTCAGGCAGGCATGGCTTCAACACATAAGCCCTAGGCCCCCTTACAATCACATTGTCACACATTATTCCCCCTGCTCCAAAGGTGTTGAACCAAGTTGCAATCCCAACAACAATGATTCTGAGCACTCATTTACACACAACCTTGTCACAATTGCCTTTTCTCAGATGTGGTCATGCTTCCCAACGTGTCAAGAAAAGTAAAGGTGTCTCATTGTTACTTTCCTAGCTTTTGATTATAAAAGTGGCTGAGGATCCTTTCATTAAAACTCTGGATTACATTATCCATTATTCTTCAACAAGAACAATGCTAATAAATAAATCTAAGTAATTTTTAAAAAATCATGCCTATTTTCTAATTTTTCATCCAATATTACCACGCACATTTGAAGTAAGTACCCTAATGTGTCTGGAATCGGTGGGTTCTTGGTCTCACTGACTTCAAGAATGAAGCCGCGGACCCTTGCGGTGAGTGTTACAGTTCTTAAAAGATGGTATGTCTGGAGTTTTTTCCTTCAGATGTGTCCAGAGTTTCTTCCTTCTGGTGGGTTGCTGACTTCAGGAGTAAAGCCACAGACTTTCGTGGTGAGTGCTACAGTTCTTAAAGGCAGTGCATCTGCAGTTGTTGGTCCCTCCTGGTAGGGTCTCGCTGGCTTCCGGAATGAAGCTGCAGACCTTCACTGTGAGAGTTACAGCTCATAAAAGCAGCGTGGACCCAAAGACTGAGCAGTAGCAAAATGTAGTGTAAAGACTGAAAGCACTAACCTTCCACAGTACACAAGCAGACCCCAGCGAGCTTCCAGGTTGCCGCTGACGTCCTGACAGCCTGCTTTTATTACCTTATCTGGCCCCACCCACATCCTACTGATTGGTCCATTTTACAGAGAACTGATTGGCCCATTTTACAGAGAGCTGATTGGTCCGTTTTGACAGGGTGCTGATTGGTGCATTTACAAACCTTGAGCTAGACACAGAGTGCTGATCGGTGCATTTACAATCCTGTAACTACACAGAAAACTTCTCCAAGTCCCCACCAGATTTGCTAGATACAGAGTGCTGATTGGTGTATCCACAAACCCTGAGCTAGACACAGAGAGCTGATTGGCGCATATACAATCCTCCAGCTAGACACAAAAGTTCTCCAAGTCCCCACCGGACTCAGGAGCCCAGCTGGCTTCCCTGGCGCGGGATCTCAGGTCACCGGGCAGAGCTGCCCACCAGTCCTGCTCTGCGCGCCTGCACTTCTCAGCCGTTGGGTGGTCAATGGAACTGGGCACGGTGGAACAGGGGGGCGGCACCCGTCAGGGAGGCTCGAGGGGCACAGGAGCCCATGGTGGGTGGGTGGGGTGGGGTGGGTTGGGGTGTGGCTCAGGCATGGCAGACTGGAGTAAGACAATTGATTTGTAGGCAAGGTTTATTTTAAAAGTCTTTAAACAGGTTCCTAAAAGTTGATGGAGAGGAGTCCCTACGGACAAGTGAAAAGGCAGAGAAGTAACTAAAGTGACAAGATGTTAAGATGAAAAGAGCCAAATACACGGAATGTTGATGGGACATACACAATTTAGTGAATAAGATATGGCCCATACCTTGAAGAAGTAGAAGAAAATGTCAGAAAATAAGATTTAATGAAATATTACACATTATTAGACACTGTGCTAGGTGATTTCCTTGCCTAGATACTTTAAGGTAAAAGTTAGTGTTACAGTTTTAGAGAACAGGAAATGGAGCTGAGAAGTATTACCCACCTAGTCAATGATGGAGGGAGAATTTAAATACAAAGTCTTTTTCAAACCTGAGATTCTTTTCACTAGTACCATACTAGTCCTTTTCAAACATGTAGATCTAATGAAAGTCAGAACAATGTTCTAAAATCGTAATGACTATAGAGATTGATAAGAACTCTAGGAGGGAAATGAGAGAAAAAGAGATAGAGGTTAGTAGCTGTTTTGCATTTTGCATGAAGGAAATTGTAAATAGGCTCCTTTCACACAAAGAGTAAAGAAAATTGACTTTGGAATGGACACGTTGGTATCAACTATGTTCCAAACTTTGCCGCTTTAACAAATGTCAACATATATATCCCCATCCATTCCCAACAACTTGAGTGTATTTGGTCTTCGTGTACCCGTAGGTCTTGTCATAGTTTATATTCTCTCTGAATCTGAGTTCGTTGTAAGTGATTTAATGTGACAAGAGACAGAAAAAATTGCATTGGCAGACTGTTACTAAACTTAATTACTCACCAGATCCAACCCCAATCAATTAACCACAGCACTACACAACATAAATTCTGGATTATCGTCCATGAGAAAGGTTGCCACTCCTGTTTCTTCTCAATTAACAACTTCACTTCTTTCCATTTACTGTTCTGAGCCATGGCCCGTAAATCTGTGATAATTTACAATAATTGTGTTTTATATTTATATAGCAGTTGCCACTTTTTCAAAGCCCGTTCATGTCTACTAACTGAATTCAGCTCCACGTTCAGTAATTCATTAATTAAAGCAGGCAACATTATCTCCATTTTTCAGGTCAGTAAAATGAGACTTGCAGAGAAAAACAGCTTCCACAATGTAATGTGCTTAGGAAATTTCAGATATCAGACATGGCATGTAGTCCTTAGAGATCAGTAAACTCATGGATATTTTCCTAAAACCTTCTAAATATAACACACGAAGAATCAAAGGCTTAAAATTTCAGTGATAGGTCTAAAGCTACACACCCAGAAACTTGCAGAACTGAGAAGTAAATACAGGTCTTGTCCCCTAGCCCAATACAATGCTTAAACACCCTTAACTCCTAACATTTAGAAACAATATAAATCAAAGATATATTGTGAAAATTATGTTTTAACATTGTCTATTATGGTTTATTATCACTTGTATTACTATGATACCTTACATTTTTAGTTTGTATTGACAAAATATCAAGAATAATTGTAAAATAAAAATTTCATATAACCATTTGTTTCATCAACATAAAACAATACAGTAAACATTTTAGTTTGTTTTTCTCTACCCATATGCTCCTTAAATTTTTCTTTTCTTTTTTTTTTCTTTTTTTTTTTTTGAGACAGAGTCTTTCTCTGTCACCCAGGCTGTAGGGCAGTGGTGTGATCTTGGCTCAATGCAATCTCCACCTGCCGGGTTTAAGCAATTTTCCTGCTTTAGTCTCCTGAGTAGCTGGAATTACAGGTGCATGTCACCATGCCTGGCTAATTTTTATATTTTAATAGAGATGGGGTTTCACCATGTTGGCCAGGATGGTCTCGAACTCCTGACCTCAGGTGATCTGCCTGTGTTGGCCTCCCAGAGTGCTGGGATTATAGGCATGAGCCACTGTGCCTAGCCTTAAATCTCACCTATTTTAACATATCTTCTCAGAATGCCCAGTTTATTTTGATACTTCCCATTTTAGAAAACATAAAACATTTCCTTGCTAGAGAAAACTAAAAAGTGTAACCAAGAAAGAAGATAGCACCCACTATCTTCCAGGTATGCATTATCAGCCTTAGTCATCACAACAGCCCATTTCTGGTAGGTTTAGAAAAGTTAAGTGAGTTGGTTAGGTCCATTAAGTTATAAATCTAGTATTACAAACCAGACTAAAATACTGCAATTAATAGTAATAATAGTAATAATAACAACAAAATGAAAATTAAATTACTCCTATATATAAGATAGAGCTAAGTAATTTATACATATTTTGGAATTTCATGATTACAATAACAATCATAATAAATAACAATAACCCTACTTTAGAGATAAGGGGAAAATGACAAAAGGCAGTTATTCCACCCAAAGCTTTATAACTTATATGTCATGAAACTTGGACTTGCACCTAATCAGACGATTTTGTACTTATCCATGTTTCTATATATCAAAGGACATAATGATTTATTGTCAAATTTATTGTCTGATTGACTTACACATATTGTGTTACACTTTCCAGAAGTTAGAACAGTGGAGTCTTTATGCTTAAGAATTGTCTTGAAAGTCAGCATGTCTCCAAAATAATAATTTGTGGATAACTTAGGCCTTAGACATATTATGTCAAATCTACAACTATGTGATATAATAAGGTGTACCCACATTTTTTAAATAGAGAAACCGGCCCCAATAATTATATAAATGGTCAAACCAGAATATAAATCCTTTTCTGCTGCTTTCAAGGTGCTCACTTTTCACTATTCTGTAGTATCTCTCTTACATTAATCATGTACTTATGACATTCTAGGCAATCAGCACATATTTAATACAAGGGCTTGCGTCTGATTTTGTTGAAACTGAAGAATCCTTATTGTGTGATTACATTTTCCAAAGAAGAAAATAGAGGAGGTTGTGGGAAAGGCTCTCCCAAATGATTTATAATTCATATTAATGAAAAATCTTACTGAATATAAAATGCAAATTATATGTAATTATATATTTACAGAGTTACTTATTTGGCAAATAATAAGTTATAAACATTAAGACTATCTAATCAACATCAGGACATATGGCTATCTATGTTCAAGAGACTAGGTTTGATATTGTAGAAATAATTAATAAACACATTTGATAGTTTTATAGAAGTCAGGAAGCAACCTCTTAGTAAATAATCGTTAAATAAAGAGTTCAGAAATTCTTTTGTACTCCATTATCCATTCAGTATTGAAATGAGTTAGCATTCCTCCTATTGTCTTACTACCTTAAAAAAATCAAATTCTACAAGCTTCTTAATTATTTTCCAAGGGTATTCACCATTCTTCCTTTAGAAAATTTTAGCATAAATGGCCAGATGTGGTGGCTCACTTTCCAAGCAGATCCCACTTTGGGAGGCTAAGGCAGGTGGATCAGTTGAGGTCAGGAGTTCAAGACTAACCTGGCCAACGTGGTGAAACCCTGTCTGTAATAAAAATACAAAAATTAGCTGGGCATGTTGGTGCACACCTATAGTCTCAGCTACTCAGGTGGCTGAGGGAGGAAAATCGCTTGAACCCGGAAGGCAGAGGTTGCAGTGAGCCGAGATTGCACCACTGCACTCCAGCCTGGGTGAAAGAGCGAGACTCTGTCTCAAAAATAAAATAAAATAATAAATAAATAATTATTAGCATGAAGTATATCAGGCAAGTCCAATTCCATCTATCGCTCTCAATATCAAGAAGCAAGTGCATTATGGAGAAGAAAATTAGATGGAAAGACTGCAAGGTGCAGTAGACCCTGTATTGGTATATTGAATAAAATATTTTTATGAGGACCATTGAGGGGCCAGTAGGCCCTATATTGGTATATTGAATAAAATATTTTTATGAGGACTATTGGGGACCACTGGACTGCCAGCTTCAGAATCACTGGGGTACTTGCTAAAATACGCATTTTGGTGGCTAAATCTAGATCAAAATAATTTAAATTGTGGAGGTAGCCCAAAGTTTCCATTTTTAGCAAGCGTTTTAAGTGATCTTGGCTTACACTCTAATTTCAAAAACAGCGAGGTAGGATAGAAATGTTTTCCTCTTCTGGGGTAAATTGCATTCCTGATCATGAGCCTCCGTCTTTTTCCACATCTATGCCATTTAGAAGTAATTTTGCAGTGCTCTCCAAAGTGAGTTCAGTGTAATGCTTGACTTTTGGTAGGGACAATGTGATTTGCTTTAGCCAAAGGGATGTTAGAAATATGGTGCAATGAAGTACCTATAAAATTGAACCTGCTCTTACATGTGCCTTTGTCTTCACCACACATGCCAGTGCTAGATGCTGGTCTCAGGACAAGAAAAGACTTGAGGACAGCCACCAGTGAAAAACTGAGCCCAGCACAGCTGACCCCCGGCACTCTAGAGATAGCTAAAGACAAATGATTGTGATTTTAAGCCACTGAATTTTGAGGATAATTTGTTATGCAGCAGTCTGTTGTCATGGTTAACTGATACACTTTATAACAAATGAGGAAGGAAAGTAACAGTTTGTAAGCTCACAGTAAAAAATATAAAATAGGTGAATAAACAGTGTCTCCCAAATCAGATGACCTTGTGTTGCCTTCCCACTCTATCACTGTTTTTTTTTTTTGTGGCAAGTTAGTACATTTCTAAGGTTTAATGTAATGGAATATTAGTGTATTAAAACAACAGCTTCTTTGCAAGATTTTTATAAATATCAAGTTGGTGCAAAAGTAATTGCAGTTTTTGCCATTTAAATTAATTTTAATGGCAAAAAAACTGCAATTACCTTTGCACCAACCTATACTAAATAAAATGAAACAGTGTGCATAACTCTATAACTAGTACATTGTAAGCAATCAGTAAAAGGTAGCTATCGCTATAATTATCTGAATTTATGTTACATACTGGACTAGGGAGTTTTCATATTTTTCACTGAAATGTTCCAGTACTCCTTATAGAATGTATAATTCTACCTCATTTCATACCACCAATGAAGAATTAGAGGAACAGAGATGTTAATTTGCTCACCATGATGTAGCTAATACAGTGTATTTTAATTCCTAAGTCCATGCTCTTATAAACAAAATGTTTCCAACTTTTTCTCCACAATGTCGCCCAAACCTACTACTCTACCAAACAAAATGAGAAGAACTTAATATATAAAGGTATTCTGTGTGCAATTCTGATATAAATTTTATACTGGAGAATTTATACTAGTACCTTTTATAAACCCTCTTCCATTCATTTAAGTCATGTCTGTGACTATGAAATCTGAAACTCAGCTCCCTATTTTGATGTAATTCCACTTGTCTGCTTTTGCTTCTGTTGCCTGGGATTTTGAGGTCATATCCAAGACATCATTGTTAAGGTCAATACCAAGAAACATTTTCCCCTGTTTTTTTCTAAAAATGTTATGGTTTCAGGTCATTCCATTTTGAGTTTCTTTTTGTGTATGGTGTAGGATAAAAGTCCAATTTCCCTTCCTTCCCTCCTTCCTTCCTTCCTTTCCTTTTCTTTTCTCTTTTCTCTTTCTTTCTTCCTTTCTTTCTTTCTTTCTTCCTTCCTTCTTCCTTCCTTCCTTTTCTTTTTTCTTTTCCTTTCTTTCTTTCTTTTTTGTTTCTTTTCTTTTCCTTTTTTCTTTTCTTCCTTTCCTTTTCTCCATTTTCTTTTCTCCTTCCTTCCTTTCTCTCTCACTTTCTTTTTCTTTTCTTTTATTTTCCCCTCCCTTTCTTCCTTCCTTTCTTTTTCTTTCTTTCTCTCTCTTTCTTTCTTTCTTTCTTTTTCATTAATGTGGATACCCATTTTTCCAACAGCATTTATTAAAAAGACTACTTTTCCCTATTGGGTCATCTGGCGCCCTTGAAGATCAATTGACCACATGTACAAGGATGTATTTTGGTCTTTCTGTTTAGTTCCATTAGTCTATATGTCAGTTTTTATGCCAGTGCTACACTGTTTTGATTACTATAGTTTTGTATAATATTTGAAATTACAGGAAGTGTGATGCCTCCAGCTTTGTTCTTGCTCAAAATTACTTTGGCTGTTTGGAATGTTTTGTGGTTCCATATAAATCGTACTGTTTCTTTACTATTTCTGTACAAAATGACACTGGGATTTTTTAAGATACTGCTTTGAATCCTTAGATTGCTTTGGGTAGTATGGGAATTTTAAAAATATGCATTATTTGAATACATGAGCAAAGAAAGTCTTTTCATTTATTTGTGTCTTCTTTAATTTCTTTCAGTGTTTTATGGTTGTCAGTGTAAAAATATTTCACCTCCTGGGTTAAGTTTATTCTTAAGTATTTAATTTTTTTGACACTATTGTAAATGGGATAGTTTCTTAATTTTCTTTTTGGTTGGTTTATTGCTATTAGTGTATAGAAACACAAGTAAGTTTTGCATGATGATTTTTACACTGCAACTTTACTGAAAATGTTTATTAGTTGTAACAGTTTTATTTGTGAGGCCTTTAGAGTTTTCTGCACATAAAATTATGATATCTAAAGAGAGAATTTCCTTCTTTCTTCCAGTTAATATTTCATTCATGTGTGTGTGTTTGGGTGTGTGTGTGTGGGTGTGGGTGTACTTGTTGTGGCTAGGACTTCCATTTCTGTGTTAAACAAAAGTAGCCAGAATGGGCATCCTTGCCTCATTCCATATTTTAGAGCTCCTACAAAACAAAGAAAATAATCAATAAAATGAAAAGGTAATCTACGAAATGGAATACAATATTGATAAAGAATTAAAATAAAAAATATATAAGGATCTACTATAACTAAATAGTAAAACAAAACTAATAATTTGATTAAAAATCGGCAAAATACCAAAATAGACATTTCTCCAAAGAAGATAATATAAATAGCCAACAGGTATATAAAAAGGTGCTCAAGGTCACAGTCATCAAGAAAATACAAATCAAAAACATAATGAGATAATCCTTTGTACTGTTAGGATGGCTATTATCCTCCCCCCCCCCCATAAAAAGGTAAATATTGGCAAGGATATGGAGAAAAAGGGTCATGTACAATGTTTGGGGGAATGTTGATTGGTGTAGCCATTACAAAAGACACTTCAGAGGCTCCCTGAAAAATTAGAAATAGAATTACCATAGAATTATCCAGCAACCTCACTTTTGGGTATATATCCTACCATTTTTGATAACACGGAGGAAAGAGAAAGTCATTATGCTATGAAATAAGCCAGACACAGAATGACAAATGATACATATTACTTATATGAGGAATATGGAATATTCAAAAACTCACAAAAGCATAGAGTAGTGTGGTAATTGCCAGGAGCTGGGAAGCGGGGGAAACAGGTATTGGTCAAAGCGTAGAGGGTTTCTGTTATATAAAATGAATATGTCCAGTATAATGTCTATAGCTGACAGTAATGTATTATGTACCTGAAAATTTGCTAACAGGGCAGATCTTTTGTTAAGTGTTCTTATCACGAAATAAAAATAAAAAAGATAGGAGGAAACCTTGTTTTAGTGGTATGGATACGTTTATGGCATTGATTGTGATGATGGTTTCACAGATATACACTTATCTTTAAACTCATCAATTTGTATATATTAAATTTGTGTAGCTTTTGTGTAAAAAAAAGGAATAGCTTTCTGCCCTAGCTCCAGAGAAATTCCAGCATGAAAATATTTTAACAATAAATTTAATGTTAATATTTTAATGATACCTTGATACCATACCAGATAAACTGGCTGTTTGTGATATATTGCCAAAGCCATCAAAATTATCAAGTGCAACTCAACTTTGGAGCCTGTAAAACAAGATGCAAGGAAAATCTAAAATTAATGGCAATATAGTATAGCAGAAAATGCTTGGAGTTTGGTTCTAGGCGTATTTGGTTTTGAGTCTTTCATTTGCCACTTACGAGCTGTATAAAAATGAACAATTTGCTTTTCTGAGTTTCAATTTTCTCACCTTTAAATATATGGATATGTACTAGATGTGTACTTTAATGTTTGTTGTCAGAATTACATAAAATATATATTAGTTCTTATATATAAGCATTCACTGTCATTTCACAAGTATTAAGTTAGTTTTCTTTCTCCTAGCCCAAGAACATAAGCAAGAGTAATTTATTTCTTATTAATTCATAATTCATTTATAGATTATGTACAAATGAAAGGAAAATAATACAGTTTCCTAAGTCTCAATGAGGATATAAGCAGTGGAAGTAATGCAAGTAGGCTATAAACCTAGGTAACTGAAATAACCAACCAAAATATTTATGGTAGTTCACACAAATCCAAGTAGAGGAATTTCATCAGTTCATTCACAAGTGTAAGATGGATCGTAAAGTAGCCAGACCTTCCTAAGGTAGAAGACTACAACTATGCCATTGTAGTAAAGCCGAAGAGAAGTGAAAATTCCTGATTTCGTCATGTTACTAGAGAAAGCCTTTGTCATCTCTAGCATCCAATGGGCTTCAATACTTTATGTGGCCTTTTCCCTCTGTAACTAATCTTACAGTGTAATTGCACCGGATGATTGCTTTAAAATTATTCATCATCATCATCCCTTTTAATTTTTTGCTGTACTGTAAAAATTTGGATTAAAAAGTAGGTTTATAAAAATGAGGTACGTCTTTACTTTCTAAGGAATTAAAATGCTTAGGCAGGAACTGGTTATATATAAATTCCACCATAATTTTCATAAGTGCAGGGATTCAGTCTCTATTGTTCATTGCTCTGTCTTCAACGCTTGTAAGCATACCAGGTACCCATTGATATTTGCTGTGGTGGTTTTTCACTTTGTCAAATTGATAGACTTCAAAAACTGGAATCATATTTCCCATAACCCCCTTGCTTTTATGGTTCCAGCTGAGAGTAGGTCAAAAGAAAAAAATACATCAGTGTTTGAAGGCAGAAGTAGAACAGCTACCATTTTTCTATCAGGTAGTTGTGGCCACATTTGCAAGACCAATACATAGGTGGTGGAAGGTTCCAGCTTGACCTGGCTTTTTACAGTGGGGAGATAAACCTGGAGGTGTTGGATTCCAGCTTGTCTTTGCTTTCTCCTGCTCCACATCTAGCATTTCTACCCAACTGGTAGGCCTGCCAAAGCCCATTACCAGACACAGAGGTGACACAGAGGCAACACAGATTTCCTCACCAGCTCCCTTTGGTGGTCACTCAGAGATGGATGCACCTGACTTCTCAGGTCCCCTCCCGCTTTGAAAAAATAATCAACCCTCCTGAATTATGGGCAAAAGCAGACAAATTAACTCACAAAAGCAGAGTAGTGTGGTAATTCTGAAACCTTCAACTCTCTTCTCTAGATCTTTTTCTTTAAGTCCTCCCACAATTATTAAGCTTTATGTACTTTAATAAATATTTTATTTCATAACACTCATAGTAGTTCTGCTTGTGTTATCAAACCCTGACTAATACAGATGTTGGTATCAGGCCAAAATCAGTCTCAGAATAGGAAGGGAGCACTTCCTGTTCTTGGAATGTTTTAGCCAATCTAAAATATCTTCAGACTCTCATTCTTAGAATGATAGTCTCAGACAAAATTACTTCTAAGTATTTTTAGAGTATTGACCCAGGGTATCCTGACATGTCACCCGAAGTAGACAGGAGACTGTTTTGAAAAGATTTGCGGGTAGACTTTCGTTTAATGTGGTAAACCCAACAAGATTCACCAAAAATCTCCAAAGTTATTAGGACTATGCACTAGAGGAGGCAAAACCAGTTTGGATTTTCAAAAGAAAATAATTAATTCAAACTGAAAAGGTGACTCCAAGCCTACAGATTTCCATGGGCAAGAAACAGGCTAAAAAAGCTTCTAGCTAGAAATATGAAAAATTTCTTCTAGAAAAGGAAGGATGACTCAGAAAGCAGAGCTGGGAGTCCCCTCGCTATAAAACTACTCTAGGGAGCAAACCAAGTTGCAAATAAATATACATTTCCTGCCCTTGGAAAAGTAGGATTTGTGGCATTTGCTTTTTTACCACTTTTTGAATAGAAGTGTCTATTAGTGTAATTCTGTAACTGTTTCCCAAATTATTTTTGTTCTTTTGGGGCATATGACTTGTCTTCTAGTGCACACATGTCTTCATTTGAATAAAAACACCTGTGAAGACAACCTCGAGGAATCTCACCCACACCTGGATGAAATTTGAATATTAATACCTTATAATTTGATGCTGAAGTGTGGTAAGATTTTCGTGTCTTCAGAGAAATTAGTATATCTTATATTCCCGGAGAAATGGAAAGATCTTATGACCACAGAGTAGACTGTGGTGGACTGAAGTTGGCCCAAATTTGTTGTCATTCTTTTCTCTTTCATCTGGGCTGGGCTGTGCCTTACTATGAGTGACAGAATGAGGCAAACGTGACTCTGTGTTACTTTGGAGAGTGGACTTTAAATGGACTTTTAAGAAAATTGCAACTTCCGTTTTTAACTGTCTCTTGGAATCCAGCTTCTAAGCTATAAAAAGCTTAGACGATGTAGGAAGGTCCCCTGGAAGATAATTATAGTGCTCTAGTTAATGGTCCCACCTAACAAGCAGCACCAACTGCCAGCCATGTAAGTGAGCCATCTTGGAGGACCCAGCCCTGGGAGCCTTCTAGACAACTGCAGCTCCAGCCAACACCACATTAAAAAGAACTTCCAGCTGAGCTCAGTCAACCCCAGTCATGAGAGATAATAAATGGCTGTTATTGTTTAAGCTACTGAGGTTTTGGGTAGTATACTGAAGTTATATAAAGACATAAATATATAGCCACAATACTTGTTAAATAAATTCCAAGGGTAGGGAAAACTACTTTTGAAATATCCTTATGTTGTTTCCTAATATCCATTCTCCCTATATGCATCCTATGAAGCTCTCTTTTGTAGACTATTTTCTGAAAACTCGTATATTTCAAAGTAGTATGCCTTGGTTAAGCAGAAATTCATTTCAAACAAAAAATGTCCAAGCTTGAAACTTGGCCAAACCATTTATTAGTTGGGATACTTAATTGAGCCACTTAACATTTTTATCCTCACTTGCAAATTATTTTCTTTTAAAATGGAGATAATGGTACCTACTTCATGGAATGTGTATAAGGATCACATAAAATGTAATATAAAAAGGATTCATTAATACTTGTATAAGCAATAATATTAACTGCTACTATTATTATTTGACAAAGGAGGCAGTGGTTTGTTGGGTTGGGTTCATGAAATCAGCATTTGTCTTTCACAGCAGAAGAAAGCAGTTGCTATTGATTTATGTTACCTATTGTTTCGGTAATTTAATTAAAGAATTTTGAGTTGCTTTTCCCAGGAAAGACCTTTAATTTTCTACAACTAGTGAATATTCTGGAAAACATTTTCCAGGCACCTGGAATTGAGCACGTCATTTTATGAGGCAATGCACAATGCCAGACACACGCACACACACACACCCCCACACATACACACACCCCTCATTACAGCATGGGATGTCTTGGTGGGGTAGCTGATGAAGCTAGATGCCTATACAGTTGAGGCGAATCTCAATTCGGTTTCAACTATGTACACGCCATAGAAGAAGACATGGCCTACTAGTAATCAAAGTATTGGGCAATATATGGATTTTAATTGCTTTTCCCTCAAGCTAAATACAAATCACAATTTGGCACTAAAACTTTTCAGAGGAGGGAAATATCAAGAGCTAGAGTCTGATAGAATTTTGAAACATCACATGAATTCAGTTATTTATTTTGTTTTATTCAGTTTTGTTTATTTTGTTTATTCAGTTATTTATTTTGCTAAGTCTATTTGTTTCTTTAAGTAGAAAAAGTTAATAAAAATTACAAAACTACAAAAAGAAGCATGGGTTGCCTGCTGTGAGGGTGGCTGGAGGGTTGTGAAGAATGGAGATGGTAAAACAAAAGTAGAAAAAAGGTAGGCATGGATGAGTTCCCTGATTTCTTATGCTCAGGATGCTTCTTCACAGGCTGTGAGGGAGAAGTAGTGATAGATTCAACTGCAGCAGTGAAAACTACATCTACATTTGCCTGAATTTAGGGCTTCATTCATTTGCAATTATTGAATGCCTATGAAGGGCCAGGAATAGTGCCAGTCAATGAAGGTGAAATAAGTTATTCCAAAAGAGGCAGTACAAGACCATAATTAAGAAACTGGGCTTGGAGCCAACCCACATGATTTTGAATCCAGACCTGTCATCGCCTTATTTACTGTGCAACCTCAGGAAAGTCACTTAACCTCCAGGGTCTCAGCTTTTTCATCTCTATTGTTCAAAGATGGTAATAATATCCAATCCCTTGTGGTATTGTGGGCAGAATAAAATGTATTTCTATAATAATACACGTTCAAAAATTAGATCAGCACCGTAACAGCCTAGGCCTTTAATAAATGTGGATTATGATAATCTCTTGCTGTGCTGGCTGACTTCACCCCTTCAAAGGCTCTTCCTGACATCCCACTGTCTGTGGGATCAAATCCAGAATTTTACTCTTGCCATCTTTGAATCAGAATGCAGATTCTGATTCCATTGGCCCAATGTAGGGTCTCAGTTTGTACATTTCTAAAAAGCTCCCAGGTGATGCCAATGTTGCTTGTTCACAGACCACAATTTGACAGCAAAACTACACATTAATTCAAACTTTAGAATGTAGTATAAGACTGGAATGTCATTTTTGCCGAGGCTCTTAAAATCTACTGTGGAAAAACAAAAAATAATGACTAATTTTGTCCCCTTGGAGATCAGGCAGACTTTTAAGTAGGTATTAGTGATAAGGGAAGACAAATATAGGGCAAAAGAAAAATGTAAGAGTATTGTGTCTTAACTTTAATGTCAAGGGCACAGGGTTTGAATCTGATATATACAGCAGACGGAGATCAGAGAAAAGACTAAGAAGCAGAATTGATAAAGTTGCAGGGCAGAGAAGAAGCTTTTGCTAACTGCTGTGCTGAGAGCTCCACCACAGAGATGGAGAAAATTCATAAGGTTATAGCATAGAGCATCAGGTTATAGCAGCAGGAAGTAAGTTCTAAAAATTTGTACACTTTTTATACTGAATTGAGGTAGAAAGTTATCACAAAGTACATTGGTTGAGCAGGATTCAATTTTTACAATTATTTTAATTTATTTTTAGAAGTATTATTTGCCTCATAGTGATTATAAATATAAAATCAATTAAAAGAAATAGACAACATAACATTTTTAGAATAGAATTGTGCCCAACACACAGTGTTAATGTTAGCTATTATTATAAGAGAGGAATATATTCTTGGAGAAAATGATGATTTGAAAATGATGTATCGAAAAAATAAGTAAAAGCTATGCTCTATGTGTCATTTCTTTTAACATTTACAGAAAACCTAACAAATTAAGATTGAAAAGGTAAAATAAAATATATTGTCCCAATCCACATAATTTGTATGATACATAGTTAGATTACCAACCAGTTTGTCTGGTCTGAAAGGCTACATTCTTTCATTCTTTCATGGCTGCATACTAAGTGTTTATGCCAAGGGTTAACACTAAGCTATAGTTTATTAACTATATAATGAAGACAATATATTTAAGCAGCCAGGTGATTATTTATGTAATCAAGGCATAAATGCAACACTAAAAATTTACAGATATAAATTAGGATTGAGAAAACAGATTACTTACACTGATATTCAGCTGCACACCCATTCATAACTGCTATGGTAGTTTTGTATAAATAAAAAATACTTATAAATTAATTTTGGTATATATTATATGAATATCAGGAAGCTAACATGAGATAAACATACGCTTATTTAACTTTTAGATTTTTTTGACATGCATAAACCCTTGAAAACTCACACAATTGTTATAACAATAAGAGCTTCCATAACCATAAACATGTTAGCCTTCCCTTGGTCTCGCCAAGATGCCATATGAATTTTCAATTTACGATCTTTTTTGGTGTTTCATTGGCTAGGGAATTTTGTCCCCAGGTCTTGGCATAGCTAAATCCTTTTTGTCATACAGGTCTCAGCTCAGATTTCCTCTCCTCAAAGAGGACTTTTCGACTGTTAATCTAAATTAATTCTTCCCATCCCCACTCTTACATATTCATTAATGCTGTATCATACATACTATTTTCATCTTGTGAAATGGTCATTAATATCTAAAATCTTGTTTATGTATTTGTTTCTTTGCTTATTGAATATTTGTTTCCTTGAAAGCAAGGAAACATTTCACCTTGAGAGCCAGAACTTACCTTTCCTGCTAAGTTTGGGATGCAGTTACCGCACCTTGAACTGGCACATGGTAGACATTCAATTATCTCTTAAATAAGTAAATGAAGATAAGCGATGTTCACCATCATCATAAATCTCAAAACACTAACATGCTCGCAACTCATAGATATATTTAGAATAGTTTAAAATGTTATTCCTTGTAAGTTTAGGCAATGCCCTTGATCCCAAATTATTAGCAATTAAACATTTATTTTAGTATACTTTTAGATTTGTAACAATATTTCTGCTATACAGTTTTTGACATGTAAAAATAAGGGAGGAAGCAAAGATCTACAATCAATAGCTACGGACAGGTTAACTTGTATAGGTTTTTTGAATGAGATTCCATCATTCTGAACACAGAAGCTCTGCACTTAATTCTACACTCCATCTCCCCTGCCAGCTACCAGCGAACTTAGGAGTAATGTTAAATCAGTAGTACATCGCTGAAATAGTTAGTAAAACAGAATCAACCTTAAATTGAAAACAATGGATATACATTTTTATGTGTTAGTTTGTTAGTTCTTATTATATAATAGGCAATAGCACAGTGTGCTAAATTAGCTTTAGTTAATTACAGGATTTCTAAATGTTGCAAACAAATTATTTAGTTTGCCATATGCACAAACCTAATGCATTCTCTTATTATCAGAGAGAGGTCCATGTTAGGGATGAAGAAAATGACTCACTGGGAAAAATAAGTCACAATCTGTTATTGTGATGGTCTTGTGTACTGTTACTACAGTTACTCATTTTTATGCCTAAAAAATATTCAAGATACAAAGGATGTACAGCATTTACTTTCAGTTTTGTACTTAAATGGGAAAAAATTGCATCAGAAGTCCAACTCGTAGTATTGCCTTTCTCATACCAAAGTATTTCATTTATTGAAAGCAATGCTCAGTTCTATTGGGCCTGCATATGTAACAAGGAGCTTAGAAGGTGAGGTGGCATAAAAATGGTGTTTCTACAAATGTTCTTTGAAAGTGAAGATATTAAAACAGGCTTAAATTTAAAACCTATATCACAGTACATAGTGAACAGTAATAACTGCCCATTAAATTAATATGTTGCATTTTTAGTGTCTTAGTGTTCATATTTAATTTAGTGTTTATTGTTGATATTGACATCTAAATCACACCCCTTCTTCCTCCAAAATGTTTGTTTGGTTGACTGTTTTATCTTTCCTTTTGAGTTCTATAATTTATACATTTGTCTCTTTGTTAGTTATCAGCAAAGAAATATGAAGCCTTTTGTATTATTCATCTCAGTTCCCAAATATTTACTGAATGCCTATTCAGATTTTGCCTAAGGTTCTAGGAAGGGTTACAAAATCAACAAAACGTGGTCCTATGCTATGAAAGACCTACATATTGCCAAAAGAATGTAAAGAGATAAAACAATAATTCACCAATGAAGTAACATTTTACATATTTCTTGAAGAGTGGGAGGAATTTTGATAGGTGGAGGGGAGTTTGGCAATAATGGCAGAATTAAAGATTAGCTAAATCAACAAAGGCATTCAAATTGGAAAAGAGAAAGTTTAATTATCTCTGTTTGCTGACAATATGATTTTATGTCTAGAAAACCCTAAAGATTCTTCCAAAAAAACTCTTAGATTTGATAAATTATTTCAGCAAAGTTTCAGGATACACAGTAATATACAAAAATAAGTAGTATTTTTATACAACAATAACAATAAAGCTGAGAACCAAATCAAACAGACAATTTCATTTACAATATTACAAAAAATTGAATACCTGGAAATATGTTTAACCAAGGAAGCGAAAGATTTTTACAAGGAAAACTGCAAAACACTAATGGAAGAAATTGCAGATGACAAAAATATCTGGAAAAATATCTCATGCTCATGAATCAGAAGAAGTAATATTGTTAAAATGACCATATCACCCAAAACAATATATAAAACTAATGCAATCCCTACCAAAATACCAACATCATTTTTCACAGAACTAGAAAAAGCAATTCTAAAATTCAGATGCAACCAATAAAGAGCCAGAATAGCCAAAACAATCCTAAACAAAAAGAACAAAGCTGGAGGCATCACATTACTTGACTTCAAATTATACTACAAAGCTCTAGTAACCAAAATATTATGGTATAAAAACAGACATATACATCAATAGAACAGAATAGAGAACCCAGAAGACACAAATCTGGGTCTTTAGCCAACTGATCTTTGACAAAGTTGAAAAAAACTTTGTCAACTTTGTCACTGGGGAAACGACACCCTTTTCAATAACTGGTGCTGGAAAAATTAAATTGGCATATGCCAAAAAATGAAACTTAATCCCTAGCTTTCACAATATATAAAAATCAACTCAAGATGGATTAAAGACTTACAAGTAAGACCTGAAACTATTAAAATTAGAAGAAAATCTAGTGAAAACTCTTCAGGACATTTGTCTAAGCAAAGAATTTTCTACCAAGACTTCAAAAGCAAAAGCAACAAAATAAAAAAAAAAAAAAATAGGCAAATGGACTTAATTAAACTAAAAAGCTTCGGCACAGCAAAAGAAATAACCAACAGAATGAGCAGACGATCTGCAGAATGGGAGAAAATATTTGCAAACTATGCATCTGAAGGAGTACTGACATCCAGAATTTACAAGGAACTCAAACAACTCAACAACAACAAAAAACAAATAATCCCATTTAAAAGTGGGCAAAGGACATGAATAGACATTTTTCAAAAGAAGACATACAAATGACCAGCAGGAATACAGAAAAGTGTTCAACATCATTAATTGTTAGAGAATTGAAAATCAAAACCACCATGTGGTATTATCTTATACCAGTCAGAATGGCTATTATTAAAAAGTCAAAAAATAACAATTAATGGTAAAAATGCAGAGAAAAAGGAACACTTATTCACTGTTGGTGGGAATGTAAATTAGTGCAACCACTATGAAAAACAGTATAGACATTTCTTAAAGGACTAAAAATAGAATTGTCATTCAACCCAGCAATACCATTACTGGGTATCCACCCAGATGAAAAGAAAGCTTTATATTATGAAAGATACCGTACTCTTATTTTTATCACAGCAATATTCACAATAGTAAAGCTATGGAATCAATCTAAGTGTCCATCAACAGATGAATGAATAAAGAATGTGATATATATCACATTTCACAATGAAACACACACACACACACACACACTCCCCCATACAATGGAATACTATTCATCCATAAAAAATAATGACATGTCTTTTGCAGCAACATGAGTGGAACTGGAGGACTTTAAGTGAAACAACTCAGAATATCAAATACCACATATTGTCACTTATAAGTGGGAGCTAAATAATGTGGCACATGAACATAGAGTATGGAATAAGAGAAACCAGAGACTCAGAAGGGTAAGAGAGTGGGAAGAATGGGAGGGATGAGAAATTGTATTACTTAATGGATACAATAAACATTATTCAGGTGATGCTTACTCTAAAAGCCTAGTCTTCACCACTAGGCAATATATCCAAGTAATAAAGCTGACTTGTGCCCCATACACTTATGCAAATAAAAGAAAATTATAGATTACAGACCAAAAAAAAAAAGGGATTTTTTTGAGAAAGAAATATGGAGATATGATGTAGAACATAGGGCTAAATATAAAGATTGGAAAAATATAATGGATAACAATTAAAGTTTTCGTTTTTATTAGTTTTTAAGAAATAACCACTAAAATTTTGTTTTGTGGGAATGACAGGATTAAATGTTTTGATTTTTTTCTTCCTATCCATATAAACCAGTTTCCTCTAAATTGCCTTATCTTAATATTTCTTCTATTTTTGACAGCCTTAGTATATTTTGAATCCTCCCATTTCTCCATTACCTACCAGAATCTTTAACTGGATTTATGAATATGCCTCTTATAGCCATAGTCCTCCCATAGTCTTTCTTACTTCCAATCCTTTCTCTATACCACAGCCAGTAATCTTTGTGAAATATAAACATTCCAGGTCATTTCACTGGTTGGAAAATCTTCAGTAGTTTCCTAATGCTCTCAAGACTCCTGAGCATGGCCGGACGTGGTGGCTCACGCCTGTGGTCCCAGCACTTTGGGAGGCCAAGGTGGGCGGCTCACCTGAGGTCGAGAGTTCGAGACCAGCCTGACCAACATGGAGAAACCCCGACTCTACTAAAAATACAAAATTAGCCAGGCGTGGTGGCATATGCTTGTAATTCCACCTACTCGGGAGGCTGAGGCAGGAGAATCACTTGAAACCGGGACGTGGAGGTTGCCGTGAACTGAGGTCACGCCATTGCACTCCAGCCTGGACAACAAAAGCGAAACTCCATCTCAAAAAAAAAAAAAAAATTCCTGAGCATAATTTATGAGTCTTTGTGGGCTCATAACCCTTTGTTCTTTTCAACATCTCTATATAGACGTTGCTGTCTCACATTTCTAACCTTTCACCTTTGCTCTTCTGCCAGAAACTTATTTCCCTCAGCCCACTTATCTTTGGAGCTCAGTCTTCCAGGAAGCATTTCTGACTCCATGTGAAACACCCCCTTCTCACTGCTCCCAGTACTCTCTATTTTTCACATTGAATTATATTGCATATTTACATGATTATATTACTCTCTTTAAGCTGTACACTCTGTGAAGATAAGGATCATAACTATCTTATCCACTCTTTTATATCCAGTACTCCTTACATTATCTGGCTAATAGTAAGTACTAAACATGTATGCATAGAGAAAAGAATAATGAATGTATAAACAAAGTGAGTGAGTAATGAATAAAAAGATGAGGGTAAGCTTTTCTAATTAATATGGATTACTAAAATTAAAAGTTTTCAATCTTGCAAATGAATGGATTACATTAACAGTAATCATAACTGCTATTTATTGAGTCATAAACATGTGCCAAGTCAATGCATGTAGTGTTTTATCTAGTACTTGGCAAAGTGCTTGATATCAATGTATGTATATACGCCTTCATTGACTAAGTGTTATCTTCCTAACATCCCGGAAATGCAGTTACTATTACATGTTTCTACTTTTTAAACAAAGAAATTAATATTCAATGAAGATAAGTACTTTTTCTATGATCACACAATAGCGCTGCTTGAGTCTAAATGTTGTGAGTTTTCAAATGTGTCAAAGTTTTCTAACATTTTAAAATAGTAGACTCCTCTTCCCCTGACAATAAATCTTATAGAAGACATCTGAAAATGGACCCAGTCTGGCAGGGAGTGATCTCTCCGCCTCCATGCATATACAGGTTATATATATACAGGATATATATATCCTTAGGGTTATCTTAGAGGAAAGAATTAGTAGGATATATATATATGTAATATATTATATATATTCATATATATTATATATTTTGTATATGAATATATACATTATATACATATTTTATATATAATGTATATATATGAATATATACATAATATACATTTATATATAATGTATATATAAGAATATATACATAATATACATAAATATATATATAAATAAATAAAAGGGAGTTTATTAAGTATTAACTTACACAATCACAAGGTACCACAATAGGCTGTCTGTGAGCTGAAGAGCAAGGAGAGCCAGTCAGAGTCCCAAAACTGAATTTGAAATCCGATGTTGGAGGGCAGGAAGCATCCAGTACAGGAGAAAAATGTAGGCTGAGAACCCAGGCCAGTCTCGTTACTTTTCACATTTTTCTGCCTGCTTTATGTTCACTGACAGCTGATTAGATTGTGCCCACCAGATTAAGGGTGGATCTGCCTTCCCCAGCCCACTGACTCAAATGTTAATCTCTTGTGACAACATTCTCACAGACACACCTAGGATCAATACTTTGTATTCTTCAGTCTAATCAAGTTGTCACTCAGTATTAACCATCACAGTCCTCAAGTAATTTTTTAGGGATGCCAGCAGCTCTACATGGTGCACTTAGTACCTCACTGGCCCACTCCTTGCTGCCTGTCATTATACGAATGCATTATTAAAGCAAAAACATTAAATACTTCAACTATTAATATATTTGGCTTTTCTGGCAGTATAGAGTTGACCCTTGAACAAGAAGGGTTTGAACTTCACAGGTCCACTTACATATAATTTTTTTTCCACCAAACTCAGATGGAAAATATTGTATTCATGGGATGCGTACCCCGTGTATACAGAAGTCTGATTTTTCCTATATGTGAGTTCTGCAGGGCCAGCTGCAGAACTTGAATGTAGATGGGTTGGAGGATATAGTCCTGAAATCAATTCCCTGAGTATATGAGGAGACAATTATTTTTGCAATATAATTAAATATATTTACCTTGTTCTACTAGGGGGATCTAGTTTACTATATCAAAAGGTGTATACAAGAAGATGTACTGACCAGGAATAGAGCCCAGCCATTCTGAAGTTTGATGTTTAAGACTCTGTAGGAATACGAAAGCTGAAATTTAGGAGCAGAAGAATTGAACCAGGCTTCTAGAAGAATCTCTGGAAGTTACCCATAAAGTAAAGCTGGGACTCTGCTTCCAGCTACCAGTTAAGGACTGTGTAGAAGGAGACTGAAGTTCTGAGGTGAACTTTTAGTTTCTTCCTGTTTTAGGCAGTACATTCCACATGATGCTATGGTTAAGAGAAAAGACTTTAAAAGCAGATAGATCGAAGTTTACATCTTAGTCTTGGTATTTCAAAAATATAGAGCTCATTTAAGACTCTAGATCTTATGTAGGTGTTTATTTTGGGCAGTGGCCCCAACAACAGGAGTGAGGGCTTCAAAAAATGAAAGAAAACATGAGAGAAAGTCAATCAAATGATGCATTGCTGCTGCAGGCAACTGGGGATCAAATTGCCTGGAGTCTTTCTTAGAGGCTAGGTAGCACCTATTTTTTTTTTCTGCATTTTTACTTGTGCCAGTGTTTTTTGTTTAAGACTTATTCTCTGAAAATGCACAGCCAGCAATCTTGAAGCTTCCTTAAAAATCCCAGGTCATAGTATCTAATGGGATTAATACTTGATTTAAAACTAAATAATAAGTGATATCCTCTTTTCATATCTGAGGGGAGAGACAGAGAGAGAAATTCCTTGGATTTATGTTCTTTTCTTTGCAGAACTTCACAGAACCTGAACTCAATCTTTTATAAGAATTAAATCTAGTGAAAAATTCAATAGCAAATGTGGACCTGATTCTGACATTAGTCCACATGAGACTATTGTGAATAATCAAGTCTACTCACAGAATAATTTGTGCCCAGATGTTCCAGTACCATATGTGGGAGTTGATTCCATTTTCCTCGACCAGAGGAAGCTACCCATAAAATAGAGTAGAAGGTTCAGACTACAGAAATGATCTTTTCCCTGTTTCTTCATCCGGCAAAAATGTAAAAAGTAGCAATTCTGTGTAATGTGTTGTAAACACTTAAGGCTGCCCTTTGGAAAACCATGGTGTAAATGGGCATTTGCAGGTTGCTGTTAAAACCAAAGAAATAAATTATATCCTGTGTTGTACATAATGAAACAAGCGGTTTGGTGTGAGGTGTTAGGACGATCTTCCGGTGAATTTAACGGTCTGGCCAATTTGAGAGAGATTTAGAAATGCGCCAGGTGTAACTTTGGTTGTTTGAATTGAATGAAGAATTACAAAGAAATGGGAAAATAAGGGGTGTTTGCTTCATGAAATCCAAATTTTTGGAGACAGATCCAGATTAATAGGCATGAGTCCTGGACTTAGAGCTTAGCCCAGTCTCACTCTCTTCTTAGACAAAACTGCCAATGTAACAGAACATTAAGATGCTCTAGCACTGAAAGGCTTTTTGAAAATCATGTAATCCAAGGGTTCCAAACTGAGATGTCTTTAGGGGACAAAGAGCTAGAGTAAATGAAAAAAGGTCCTGGGATCTCTGGATGAGTTATTTTTACCTCGACTATTACATAGTTTGGGTCCTATAGTTCTAACAGTTTCCTGTAGTAATAAGAGGTACTTTAGAAAACAAACATAGCATGAGAGTCAATCTCATCTGGATTTTGATGCAGTTAAACAGTGGCTGAACCTGGAACAAACTGCTTAATATTTCTAAGTCTCGCCATGTTCAGCTGTTAAATAGGGAAAACAATACGTAATCTAGAGAGTTGTTTGGACAGTAATAATGTGTGTGTGTGTGTGTGTGTGTAGGCTCCAGCATCTGGCATGTGACACAGATGAGCCATGCTAATTTTAGGATCAACACTCCTTGTGGTTGTATCACAATGACTCTAGGCCATGAAAAAGATTCTTATTTGAAGCTGACTTGTGAATAACTCAGGCTTTGAACTCAAGAATGTTGGCTTTCCATACTATTCCTTCCCCTTTGTATCCAGGAAGCTTTTTAATATTTCTAAACACCAGTGTTTTTTTTTTATTTATAAAATTGAGATCTAACTCACAGGACTATTGTAAAGGTTAAATGAAGCAATGCTTGTAAGGCATTTTGCACAGTCCTTGAAACTTAATGCTCAGTAAACAGCATCTGCTATCATCATCATCATCATCATCGTCATCATCATCTATTACAATGGTATCATGAAGATCCAGATTTCTTCTCTAGGCAGAATTATATCCTCCTTACTATTTACTGTGTTTTAGGAGTGGAAGATACAGCAGTCAATGCAAATGATGTAAGCAGTTCAATTGAAAACTGTTTAATTTCATTTGATAAACACTATGTTTCCTTTGGAAAAATAATGCCATATTCAGTCATATGAGAAGTGGTGTTTAATGTGCAAATAGAAACCCCAAAAGCACATTCTGAAACTTTTATTTCATCTAGTCATTTCAGCTCAGTCCACTTTACAAGGTTTTTAGGCAACAGTTTCACAAATGGAATGATGGTTTGAAAACATATTGTACTTTTTAGTTTTCTCAGATGAGAACTAAGATGAATGAATATCCTCGTATTTGTTAAAATATCACCATTATTACTCCTGTTACTAAAAACCTCATTTTTATGTGCAACATAAAATGTACATATATCATTTTAACTATAACAGCTATTTAAGTAGACGAAGCAGATGGGGAGGACTTATTGTTGTTATTAAACCAACATGGAAATTGAGCTCAGAAATATCAAGGGACATGTCCAAGGTATTAAAACTTGACAGCAATGAGGCTTCAATCTGGTATTATAATTCAAAATCAATAGTCTATCTGCTATTCATTAAAATCGGATTAATTGGTTTCTCTTTTCTCCTATGACAACATATGAAATATGATATCCCCTACATGGTTCCACAAAGTTTCTTATAATTGCCTATGGAAATGAGTCTGAATAATTGATTGGGATTTCAGTTTTTATTTCTACTGCTAAAATTGTGTTAAATAATTACTGAGGTGAAACATTATTGTTCTACTGTTAAATAAGAGAAATATGCATGTTTTAGATGGTTGATATACTTTGTGTGTGTGCAAATGTATATTTCTCAGTCAAAAATTCTTAACTGGTTTTTATATTAGAATAAAATGAAAATTTACCAGTGTGCAGATTCCCAGGCTGCAATCAAGAACTGCTGTATCTCCGTTTTCAAGAGAGAACTTGATCATGTTAAAGGTTATTGTTTTATCAATATCTGGTAAGATTTATTTCACTTGATTTTTTTTAACAGAAATGTTTATAAATTCCAAATGGATGATAAGAAAAATAAAATGATTAAGGCATATTAAGGGTAATTACTCAGCAGTTAGATAAGTTGATTCATCAGCTAGGTACTGTGACTTTCTACTCTTCTTGACAGTGTGGGCTATAAAAAGTTACAAATTATTGCCTGCTGTGAAATTGTGGTGTTATTCACAAATAGCTGAAACCCTAATTTATAAATCTATGGCTTTTTTTTTTTTTGAGACAGATTCTCCCTCTGTCACCCAGGCTGGAGTGCAGTGGCGTGATCTTGGCTCACTGCAACCTCCGCCTCCCAGGTTCACGCCATTCTCCTGCCTCAGACTCCCGAGTAGCTGGGACTACAGGCGCCTGCCACCACACCCGGCTAATTTTTTATATTTTTAGTAGAGACAGGGTTTCACCGTGTTAGCCAGGATGGTCTCAATCTCCTGACCTCGTGATCCGCCTGCCTCAGCCTCCCAAAGTGCTGAGATTACAGGCGTGAGCCACTGCGCCCGGCCTAAATCTATGGCTTTTAAGCAATGATATTTAATGCATATTCAAAGATTGGACAAAATGTAACATATTAAGGAATTATTGTCATGGGAATTCAAAACAGGAATGTTTAATCATAAATAGAAAGAAGAGTCCTGGTATTTACCTTGAATAACAAAATATCATTCCTTTTTCCATATTTACATCAGCATCTGCTTGAAGGGCTATGTTTCCACAATGCTGAATGGCACAATTGTGCAATGATTTTTGTTGTTGTTTGTATCTGAAGCAATGGTTTTCAAAAATTTTTTATCTCAGTACACTTTTGCAAACTTAAAATTATTGAAAATCTTAAAGGGTTTACATGGGTTATATTTATTATATTGTAATTTAAAACTGATTTATAAAATAAATGTTTTAAAATCATTTAAAATAACAGCAATTAACTTAATATGTATTTAGACAAAGGATATATTTCATGAAAAATAACTTTATATTTCAAAAATCAATTTAGTGTCATGAGTGGCATTGATTTTCATTTTTGAAAGCTTCTATAATATGTGGCTTCAGAAAAAGACAGCTGATTTCTCCTGTCTGCTTTTGTATGTAATCTGGGGCACCATCACATATCATATATCCCTTGGACAACTTCCACTATATTCTCATGAAAGAATGAGGGTTTTGAATAGTTTTGAAGCTCATGAATCTTCTAAAGGGTTCTTGAGACCCCCCCCTCCCCAGACTATACTTTGAGGAATGTTTTCCTAAGTCAGTAGCCTATCCTTGTCTTCTGTTAGGATTTCGGTATTCCATATCTGGTATCTAAAATGTAGTATAAGCGATTCAGAAAATGTAAAATGGAGAAAAGTAGACATGTCTGAAATTTGAATGATTTTGTGTTACATCTGAAAAAGTTTTAATAAGGCAAACATGATCTTATTTTAAATGGATTGTGGTATGTATCATGGGGACTGGAAAGGATAGATTTTGGAGATAAGACATGTTGAAACGTAGGGAAACACTGGTGAAAAGGATTTTTGTCTTTTTGATTTAGCATTAAGTTTTTGAATTGAATAGTCCATCTTGTGTGTCAATCAACACAATCAAAACATTTTTATAAGCTTTTTAAAACAGAAAATACTGCATCTTTAGGTAGTTAAGAACCTAGAAAATTGAGAAGAGTTCTAGAATCTGTAAGAGTTACATATAGATTGCATATTGGACATTGGCCAAATTGCCAGCTAAAGTTGGATATAAGTATACATTCATGCATGTTTTTTCATTCTTTTTTCTCTAGTAGTTATAAGAGTATATGCTGATACAATACTGCCTGCTGGCATCACTACCATTAAAAAAATACAGTATCTAAGTAATAATACATTTGACCGCCTTGGTTAATATTCAAAGTGATGGTCAAGAAGGTTATAAGCAAACATCAGCTTTCTTTCACACCTCTTAGCTCATTCTGCAAATTAATAACATCATCTTGGGAGCATTCAAGACCCTGGATAATGAATGTTAACAGCAGTTTCTGTTGGCTGCATCTGAGGATGCATTTATTTTTCTCATTATCTTACACACAATCTTTTAGCTATTGTCTGCCACTGCTGCTCACTCAAGAAGCCACAGAAAGTGCTAAAGATGTCAGGAAGCAAGAGGCCTCATTTATTTTTATGGCCTTCATCAGCATTTTTTTCTCTCTCTCAGTTTTTTTTTTTTTAAACGTAAAGGCCTATAATAGAATATGCTGATTAGAATCAGAACTGTATCTAAGTATAGATATGAGAGACCTTTTCTGAAGGTGATGGGCAGTGGAAGGGCACTTTATCCATATGATATCTCTGGCAGATACTGAGGCTAATGTTAGTTAATGGGCATTTCTTATTTCCATTCTGGCTATATTCTAGATATTTCACAATTGATAAAATCTAATAAATACTATATAAGAGAGTAAATAATAGAGTTGGATGAATGAAAGATAATAAGTGGATTAAAATACCATCAACAGATACATTCAAGTTAGTATGATGTGCAAGTAACTAGAAAGCAAAATATACTGTACCTCTTTAGTTATTAAAAGGTTACCCTAAATTTCTTTTCATGTATCATTAGAAAAATAAAATGAAAACAAATGATCACCATAAAAAAGATACAATGAGATAAAAGATGATTTCTCATTGGAGCGGGAACTTTTCTGAGTCTTTCTATGGACATGTCTGGCCATTTAGACTATGGGATTGGGATGGAATTATAGGTCAAGGAACCACTTCCCTATAATAACAGAACATGTGGACAGGGAGAAACAAAGGCAAATGCGGACAAAATGTTTGAAACTTTTTATCAATCCAAGGAACTCAATGGACAATGAGAGGTAAGATACTATTAATAAGTTAAAAATAATGCCAGGATCATAAAACCAAATATTTGGATTACCAATATGGGTGGAGAAGTGACAAGGCTTAAGGAGTATCCCAGGCACATTGGAGGCTTAGGAGTTGCAGTCTCTCAGGAAGGAATATGGTGAGTGGGCTTGAAGCACTTAAATAGCACTTTTTAAAATGAGAAAACATCAATGCTGTATATCAAAGAAATTAGGTGCTAGTGGATATGATTAACTCTCAACTATATTCACTCTTCTCTAACTATCACTCTTCCTGTCATGCGCCAAGATTAACTCAGAAACTGAGCAGTAATCACGCTAATGGTTTGGGGAATTGGATACTTCCGATGTAGGTAGAGACACTGTGATAGATACATACGGTGGACAGAGGAGGCAGGCATTACTGAGAAATGACCCAAAAAGAGTACTGAATTTACATCAGGAGGATATACCTCCTCCTTTGTCTGTGAGCTTTTCAAAACTTGATCTATACCATCTGCCATCTTCCTCCCCTTCTGTTGTGTTCTGATTACCTGGTGTTTTCTCTAGTTAGCTGATTTCTAGCCATTATCAAATTATCCTAGGTTGTCCTCAATACCTAGGGCACAGAGGCTCAATTGTATCGCAGCCTGATCCTTCAGTGTTCTGAATTTTGCTATCCTGAGCTAAGTAAGAGTCCCAGGTGCCACTAATAATGAACAAGGTAGTGGGTACAAGAATGGAAGATCAACTCAGCAGTGCCCACAGCCTTCCAAAACCAAAAGGAAAATCTGAAAGCTGAAGGCTTCAAAAAGATACCTTTATAAATGCTCATGTCAAGCTACCAGTAATCATCCTAATAAGGATAAGACATATTGTTAATAAAAAAATTCTAAAAAGTCATGGAGAAAATTACACAAGTTTCTACAGTAAAAGAGCTTTCTTTTTAGCTAATTTTTGTACCTTTCCTTGTATTAGTTCAGTCAAAAATGTAACTTGTACATCACAATTCTAAGATCTTTGTGGCTGAAAGACAAACACAAAGGGTCAAAACAAAGAGTATGGGAAACGCATGTCTTCAAAACAAAATTACACAACTCTTCAAGAACACTTTGCTTTTTAAGGTCTCAGTGTATACCACGAGGAGGTGCTTTAGGGAGGGATCGCTGTCTAATAACCCATCCTCAAAGCACATTATTAGTCTTTATAAGCTTTAAAATGTATAGCAATTCAGAATTGTTTATGCTGATCTTTTCAATAAGATAGTAAAAGAGTAATGTGAAGAACTTTTAGTACAGTTTCAGAAGCATATTATTTGGTTATCATCTATTATTCAGTGAGGTAGAAAAATAAACTAAATGAAAAGAACTAACACATATTAGGGGCCTGCTAGATCAATCACTCTAGTAATTTTATATAATGCACAACAGGCCTATGAGGGAATTATGGTTATTCAAAAAAACAGTGACATTGAAAACCCTAAAGTTTAAATGGAGATAAAGTCCTATTTGTAAAATGTAAAGAAATATATTTGGTATGAATTATAATTGAGGTCCTGGAAAATTTCTTTGACAGCATTAAATGGAAACTTTATGTAAAAGTGTCATTTAGTCATTTAACAAATATTCATTGAGTGACATCTGTGTGCCTGGCACTGAACTTATTTCTGGTGATAGAGCAAGGTCTTGACAAGCAATCTCACTGATGCTATGTCTCACAAAAGAGTTTCCATGTCTATAGCATTTTCAAAAAAGGCAAACCACCCAGAACTGGGGTATGAAGTTCATAAACTTGAGGAAAGAATAATATTGAGCCACATACTAGTCGGTTTTGTAAATCCTGCTGAAGTGCAGTCAGCGGGAATCCATTAGGAATGTTTTAATGAAATGTTCCAATCATTTCTGAAATCCGTGAAGAAACTCTTTTATCTCTATAGAACTTCTGCTGGAATTTATCATTAGCATTCACATACTATCAGAAGTAATAAATCTTAATACTGCTACCCCTAATATGCTACCTGTAACTGATCTGCAAGCTGCCTATCATCTCAGTGCTTAGAAGAAATAATTTCCTTGTACTTATTCATGTTATCAAAGGTCTGGAAACTTGGCTTTATTAAGTCATATAAAATATTCTAAATCAATGTGTAAGATTATGCTGTAAAATAGAAATACCACTAGACAAGCAAAAGTTCTTGTTAAGGCTTTGATCCTAACTGTAACCCTGGTAAATCATTAGTAACTGTATCTCAGTTTTTGTTTTCGTTTGACACAAAATGAGGATAGTGTTACCTACTTTGCCTTCTTCCCAGGGTTAGTAACCATTTTAATGAGTCAACATATATGAACAGCCTTTGACAACTAAATAAAACAAAGCAAAAATTTATTCAAAGCAATGTGTCATAAATTACATTATTACATAATTAACAGCTCCCTAAATTGTAAAGAGTGCAATCTTATAAACAACCTCTAACTTATTATCCGCTCTCAACCAAAATAAGATGACATGCACTCTACCAAAGCCAAAGCTTGCATTATCAAGTACGCCAGAGCATGGCTCTATAGAGAAAAGCTGTGTCATCTTAAAAATATTAATGACCCTAGTTGGACAGAGAAGCCTTAAACGATTTCTTTATAAAGCAGTGTCCTCAGCATAAGAGGAATAGCTTTAATGGCTTACGTGAAAGGAGAGAAGGTGAAGAAAACTAAAAAAAGAATTTTATGGGTGGAGGGAACTATAGACAACTACTTGTACAATCTCTTAACATTACACTTGGGAAAAGCCAGTATTACAGAGGAGTTGAGCCACTTGCACTAAGTCAACCAGCTAGGAATTACCTAAATTGGGACTAGAACTCACCTCTTCTGATACTCTATCAACTGCCTTTGCCATTTTTTTCCAGTTTAAATGTTTACTAGCTGATTATTGAAATAAAAGTTGTGTCTATTTTTCTTTCTGCTTATATTCAAATCTTTATTATATTTTAGTCAATTTCCTTCTCCTCAGTTTGCAATCTGCACACTTTGTAATCCTGTAAATTTAGTGTCATTTGGCATTTCTATTAATATGCCATTTACTTCCTCATTCCAGATTTTTAATAAAAATGTTAAATAAGACCAGATCCAGCATTTGTTACTTTTTGTTTATAACCCTTTCCTCAATTCTAATCTGACTGATTTTCTTGTTATCTAAGCTCATTTAAAACAAATTTGCAAGTAAAATATCATCAAACATAGTATCAGATGTTTTGCTAATGCCTAAATATATCACATTCTCCTTTCTACCCATTAATTTTGAGCATTTATCAAAGGAAGGAACTCAGCTTGTCTACCATGAATTTTCATTTATAAACTCCTGCTGCTTTAGGTCTGTAAGCCTCTTTCTTTTAGTTGTTCTAAATTATTCAACTATTTTATAAAATAACTTCATCCATTTTTAAAAATTTGTAGTTTCCCTCTTTATTATAGACAAAAAATTGGGGGTGAGAGTGAGGAGAACCACAAATAAGTATGTAAAATTACTAAATAAATCACCAGGCATGAGAAGTCCTGGCCTCAACCAAAAACAGTGCAAATTCTGGGTAGAACTCTGGTCTTCTCATCCAAGCTACTGAATCTATTATTAATAATTATGAGGCATTGTGAGCTAAGTAGATATTTACAAATCATATCTCCTGTCAATTCTGTATTAATTGTCAATTCTGTCTTCCGGCCTGAGTTTTCTCTGTGTTACTGCGTCTGTTTAAGTGTAGACTCTTACCCTCTCTTATTCGGACTTTTTAGACAATTTCTAACCTATCTCTACTACTGTTTACTTTACCCTCTGATCACACCTCCTCAGCAACACCTCAGTATCTTACCAAAAATAATTGGTTATTTCATTATTATGTCCTATTCATTATTCCTCACGTTTTGTTGTATGAAGCTGAATTCCCTTATCCCTTAACAAGGCATAAAATGTACTTTATAATATGTTCCCAAGCTCTGTCTCCTTAAACAACAAACTCCTCATTTTTTCCTAAACCTGTTGTTCTCCTCCACCACTCAATGCCGTTATGGTGATCCAGAGCACCCTGTCCTTCCTTTTTCACTTGGTGAACTAATCTTCATCCTTCATAACCCTGCACTTTGGCTTCTAAGTGAAATCTTTCTCACACTCCCCAAGCAGTTAGGCACCTCTCCTTTGGATGTCTGTATGCCACATTATTTTGCTAGTTTTACTCTCATTTACTCCTCTCATTGTGTTATAATTGTTGCTAAGAGAATCCTGTGCTCTTTCAGTACAGATAGTTTCTTCTTAGTTATCCTGGCCTTGGTTGAACATAGAGTAAGCTTTAAACATTTGCTGAACTAGCACATGAATGCTTTAAAAAGTTTTGAACATAGTAGATTGTATTTGGAAAGTGAACACCTCCATCGTACGGATGCCTTTTATTCTTACAGGTTTTTTTTTTTTTTCCACATTTGCTTTCCAAAAGACACCAAAGTGCATTCTCTATTAACAGAATCCTACTTACTTTGAATAGTGAAAGTATTATTATGTAGCTTACAAAATCATCCCCTAAAACGTTTATGACAGAAATCCTATATTCTTGAAACCTTCTCTTCATTGCTAGAGGTGCTGGAATGAGTTACTCTTTTTATATTTACATTTGACATTATAATTTTCCTAAGAACATCTAGCATCAATTCCAAAGCCACTGGCTTTCCCTGACATATTACTGATCATTGCCAAGTTTTCAGAATATTTTATCCTCTGCTTGTTTTATGTAGTCTCCCTTTGCTGGGACCATAAATTGATTTGTGTGACCTTGTTTGTTCAGTATTGCCAGCTACTAATCCCTTGCAGAAACAGAAGATGTAGGATCAGCCTTACATGGTGTTTAAGTTATTCTTAAGCATGCCTTGCCCCACTAGGCATTGGTGTCTGAAACTGATTTTGCTGCTCATAACTCAATACTGATTAGGGCTGATATGAACTTTTCTAATATCCTCACACCCAGAAATCTACCAGCTGCAAGACAACTATCTCAAGTTCATGACATGTCTTGCCTAGAACTAGAGTCAAATCCTGAGCAGATTTTCATTTCTCTCCTATGGGGTGGAAGAATCAGTCTTTATATTTCTACTTACTATATGGTATCTGATCCAAAGGAAACAGATCTCCTCACCCCTGTCCCCCTTGAACAACTGTCATTGTATTTGGCAGTGGTATAGAGTCCTCAAGTCATTTCATATATACTATTACATTCAGTCTGAACAACTCAGTGAAAAAGGCAGGTTATCCAAAGGAAGAACCAAGTTGTTCAATCATTTCCTAACCCAGTGAAGAATTCTCTCTCTATAAACTCTGTGCATTAGTTGTGAGTTCTGGAATTAGTCTTACTGTCTAAATCTGATAACCAATGTGCTCTTTTTGCTCTAGTTAGATACCTGGGAGTCATCCTTGACATATCCTTCTCCTTCTATGTCCATTTAATCACTGGATCATCAATTCTACCTCCAAAATATTCATCATATATGTCCATCTTTTTTCATTGCAATCTAAGCCACCATTATCTCTTCCACACACTCTTCAAAATGTGCCTCACTTTTGACCCTTTCTAATTCTTTGTACACACAATAGCTAGAATAATTTTTCTTACATACAAATCTGATGATTCTACACCTGCTTTTAAAAATTGTTCACTGGGGCCCATTGTCTTTAGTATCAAATACAAACTCCTTAACTAAGTATGGTAGAATTTTCTCTTAATTTTACTTCTTGAACATGTCTTGAAACTACCTCTGTTACTCTTTCTCTCAATCCTATTCCAGGCATTCTGAACTTCTTTCAGTCTCTCAGCTGTGCTCACATTCTCTCATCATTGAGCCTTGACACATTCTTTTTTCTTTGTCTGGAACATGCCTCTCTACGTTCTTCTCCAAATCTCCTTCTGGATAAATAGTTACTTCTTGTTTTCAGGTATTAAAGAATCTCCTTTGTATGAAGCCTGCCCCGACTTCCTAGATTCAATGTGCTCACTGCAGCAATCTGTACACTCTCACATTTTATGGTATTCACCATAGAATGGCCTATTCCTCACTAGCTTATACAATCTGGGAAAACAGAGACCTTCTCTGTCTTATTCACCTTTTGTTTCCTAATGCCTACAGTAATTGGTGTTCCCTAAATACTGTTCTCTTTTTTTTTTTTTTTTTTTTTTTTTAAGACTTCTGTCTTTATTTCTTTGGACGTCAGTCCCTACATGGCTCATGGCTACCACTGTACGTACTGTAAGTATCTCCCGTTCTTGCTGTTCTAGCTTCAAAGGGAAGCCCAGTCATTCTCTTTCTTGTTTTGTAAAAAAGGAGCAGAACTTGGAAAAATGTTTATAAAATGTTTCTAATGCTTTATTCTTACAAGAATGATGGTTCAATTTCTGGCTAGAAATTTTGGTCTGACATTTCTGAAAATTCTGAAATTTTGGTCTTCTTTTTTGTCTAAATTTTATAGAAAGTTCTGTAAATAATCCTGTCAAACCTAAATGCAAACGTTCTTACTTTATCAATGTATACATTTTTCTCCTTGTTTAAGTAATACTTTGTTTTATAATCTTGTAAGAGAAAAGAAGTGAAAGGCATTTCAGAATTCTACTTTTATTGTCTATGTGTTCATTTCTCTCTCTGTTGTTTGTTATGACCAAATCTGCTATCAAAGGTGGGTTATGAATATAACCCATAATGAATATAAATTATTTTAGGATTCTGAGTTACAATTAAAATTAAAATATCATTTCATCCCACTACGTAGTTATTGAAAGAGAACAAGGTATTTGAATTTGAGAAAAAAATGCAATGACATGAGTGACACCCAATTATCAGACACTTGGCCTTAGTTCTCTTCATAATTGTTTACACTTGCTAATCCTGACTCAGACCCTTGGAGCTGGAGTTTCAGCCGCCTCTTTACTTCTACAGACATATTATTTTTAAAAATTCCATGTGAAGTTGATGTTGGAAATTTCCTTAGTGGTCTTTTCCTTAGTAATCTAATTTTTTGTCACTCTGCAGTAGAAAGCTGGGAAATCATTTTTAAAGACAATGGTTCTTTGACACGTGATCTATAGAGGATCTACAAAGGCAGGCTTTTTTAAAAAAAAAATCATGTCTTCTGCATACAGGTGTGGTCTAACACAAAACCAGAAAATACTTCAAGAGACATATAAAGCTCTAGAATGCAGTACAGCCTATAGTAGAGCTAGTATTTAGAAATGTTACACAGATTATCTAATTGAATCCTCTCAATAGCCTTGTGAATATTGTTAATCTTTAACTCAGTGGTCCTCAACCATGGCTACACATGGTAATCACTTTGGGATATTTAAAATACAAATACCTATTCCCTAATTCCAGGAATAATGATTTAACTGACTTTGGCTGAGGTCTGGGCATCTAGATATTTAAAAGCTCCTCAGGGGGTTCTAATGTATGGTCAGGGTTGAGAAACAGTGGTTTAACTTCATTAACTTAGAGCAAGAGTCACTGATGCCTATAAGTGCAGGCGCAGTCCGATCAATCCATTGGGTTGAGCACACCTAGGGCAAGAAGTAAGTTGAAAGTCATAGCCCATCAGCTTATGTAGCCTAGAAGTAGTCTGTAGCCATATCAATTTACTTTGTTCAAAGATTAGAATCCAGACTTCTTACTAAGAACGTGAGGTCAGACAAAAGCTGGTTACATCTCCAAACATATCTCATCTCATACCATCTTTTCCATCACTCATATATGTCAGCCATCACTGCTTTCTGTTACTTAGAGAGTGAACTTTCTAACTCTTATCTTTTAGTCTAATGATGTGAATTGCACTGATTGATATTAAATTACTTATACTTACCTTGAATACTGGGTTATACTCATTTTGGTTTTGACGTGTTACTATTTGACACATCTCTAGATTGGGTTTGCTAATATTTTGTTTAAGATTTTTATTATTAGTCATGAGAGAGATCAGACTACATATTTCCTTAATTTAAGATCTGGTTAGGGTAGTTTTGGCCAGCTTCAGAAAATAAACAGCAAAATATTTCCTTTTTATTTTTCTGTTCCCTGGAAATTTTTGTGGAATTTGTATAATTTCTTCTTTAAATTTTAGTATAATTTGCAAATGAAGTCACCAGAATCTGGAGTTGTCACGGCGAAATACTTAAATTATGAAATACATTTGTTTAACTGGTATATGACTACTTAGCTATTCTATTTCATTTTTGTCGGTTTTGACAAGTTGTATTTTTCTAGGAATTCTTCCATATTACCTTAAAATTTTAGATTTATTTACTTAAAGATATTCATAATATTCTCTTACTGTAGTTACAGTATATGTTTATAATCTGAAGTGATGCTCCACTTTTTCATATCTGATAGTGACAATTTATGCCATCTGTTCTTTTCTTCCTCTTTTTTTTTTTACCTTTCTATGATTTACTAAACATACAACTTTTATTTATCTTGGTAAATAATTAACTTTTGGCTTTGTTAATATTACTCTTTTGCATATTTTTTCATTAATTTTTGTCCTTATATTTATTATTGCTCTTCCTTCTACTTTTTAATCCTCTTATTAATTTCAGTTTACTGACGTGGATACTATAGCCATTGTTTTTTTTTTTTTGCATTATCATTTCTAACATACACACTGAAAATTGTACATTTCTCACTTTTTGACTATTTTGGCTTCATCTTGGGAATTTTGATATGTAGTATTTTCATTATGATTCATTAAAAATATTTTCTAATTTTACTCTTATTTTTTGTCCCATAATTAAGAAGAGCATTGTTACTGTGCAGATAGAAATTTTTCTGTTATATTTATGATTTGGATATTTAGGTTAAATTTGCTGTGGTAAAAAAAACTATTCTATATGATTTTATTACTTTCATATTTGTTGAGGCTTGCCTTATAGCCCATTCTTTAGTTACTTTGGGCAAATATTCCAGTTGAATTTTGAAAAGAAATGTGTTCTGTATTATTAACTGAATTTTTATATAGGTAAATAAGGTCAAGTATGTTAATCATGATTTGAAATTTTTAAATTACCTTTTTATATATTCATTTTATTGTTACTGAGGGAGACACATTAAACTCTCCCACTGTGATTAGTAATTCTTTTTTTATACTTCTATTAGTTTTAATTTACATTTTCTTATCCTACAGTATTAAGCAAAAACACATTGAGAATTTGTTATACTTAATTTGTGGAATGATACCTTCAGCAATTAGAAATTTTCCTTTTTATGTCTAATCAGAATTTTCACTTTAAAATCTATATAGTCTGATAGTACTATAGGGAAAACAAGCTTTCTTTCATTAACGTTTTGATAATACATACATAACTTTCCCACTTTATTTTTTATCTTCCTTTGTCCTTATATTTAAGATCGTTTCTTATAAGCAATATAAAGTTGAATTTTGTAATTTTAATTGGTGTAACAATCCTAACCTTATGTGGAATATTTAGTTCATTTACATTAAATGTAATTACAGCTATAGATGAGTTTAAATAAATCATCTTATTGTTTTCTTTTTGTTTTTCACCTTTTTTCCTTCTTTTTATTTTTATTGACTTTTTGGAATTAGCTACTTTATTATAATTTTTTTCTTTTAATATATTGCTACTTACCCAGATAATTTTTAACATTTTAGTGAGTGACTTAGGAAGTACAGAGTATATATATTTTTTCCTAACTACTTTTATTTAGAACCTTTATTGCTTCAAGGACAGAAGAAGAACTTTTTAGGTCACTTTATTTATTTCCTCAATCTTTCTGTGTCATTGTGGACACAATTTTAATTCTTATTATTTTTAAAACTAAGGAATAATTATCAGCATTTTTTAGAGTCATAAATGGTATAGATTTACTCACATGTTTACCTTTCCTTTTCTTCTCACATTCTTACTGCATTTTTTGACCTCCCCTTTAGAAAAATATGTATTTTGATAAATTCCCTTTAGAATGTTATTTTATTTGGTAATAAATTTTCTTTCTGAAAATTAAGTTGACCTCTAATTATGAAGAAGATTCTTTTCTCCGGATGTTATGATTTGAATGTATCCCCCAAAGTTAGCGTGTTGGAAACTTGATACCCAATGCAGCAATACTGGGAGATGGGCTTAAAGGAGAGATGTTTGGGTCATGGGGCCCTGCCCTTACGAATGTGTCAATGCTATTACCAGAGGTGAGGGTTCTGTATAAAAATATAAGTTTGACTCATCTTGTTCTGTCTCTCACAAATGTGATAACTTCTGGCATGTTATGACATATGAAGTTTCGCTTGAGCCAGGAGGATCGCTTGAGACAAGGAGTTGAGGCTGTAGTGAGCTATGATCGCACCACTGCACTCCAGCCTGGGCGACAGAGTGAGACCCTATCTCTAAAAAAAGAAATAAAAAGAATATACTCTTTTATTCACTCAACCCCTCCATACAATCTTTACACACTTTTCTCATATTTTCCTGTTGTATAATCCTAAAGTCTTTAAGCTTTTGAAAAGAGAGAGAGAAAACATACAGTATACATTTGACAATATAATTCCAAATAGTTAATATTAAATTTCTTTTTTGAATATGGGGAGATGAATTGCATTTAAAAGTGTTTAAAAATGTGTCTACCAGGAAGTGGTGGGAAAGTGATTTCCTCTATCTTAACCTCAGCTGAGATTAATCTCAATTTCCTCATATGGCAAAATGAGACAAAATAATGCTGCATATGTCAACTACACAAAAATATTGATGGGGCTATATTAAGAAAACAGAAGAAACATAATTTTAATTTTAAGCACAGTATAAATAAATGCACTATTTTTTCAAAAGCATTTGAACATGATTGCTGTGTGTGTGTGTGTGTGTGTGTGTGTGTGTGTGTGTACTTAAATACACATTATCTGGCTTTAAGGTACAGTAAAATTTTGTCAGTCTTGGACTTCACCTAAGTAGGCCTCAATTAAGAATACTTTATTGGTAAATATATCCTGTCAAAGTCATTGATTAACTTGGTTCTTTGGAGTAAAATATTTAAATGAAGTTCTCGTTTCTGTCCTTGGCTTTCTGGTGATCTTGACAAGTCATATTTACTAACTAATATAGAAGACTCCTAATCTGAAAACTTCAGAGCTATGGAAACCCATCGGAGGAAGGAATTCTCTGAACATAAAGCACATTTCCTTCTTTACTATTGTCACTCTGTGATGCCTGCCCAGTGGAGCACTCTGTGTTCCTTCTCATCCCTATCCCCCCTCCCTCTGTTTGTCTCTTCATATAGTGATATAAGAACAAGTTACTGTAACATTAAACATATTATCATATGTTACTTAATGGAGTATTTTAATATAGTTTTGCATTGTTTTCATAACACAACCCACAAGAATTTGGACTCAATTAAAGAGGCAAACAATACGAAGTTAAAAATAATTGGAACCACTTAACCTTTTAAAATTTCTGGAGACACACCTAAATTATCTGTCACAGAAGAAAGAAGCTTTAGAATATTATTAGAAAGATGTTGTTCTACTTAGTGAAAAAAATGGATTTGAATAGGGGAGCCCCAGAGTTAAATAAATCTACTACTTATGTTATCAATCAAGAAATATTTAATTTAATCCTAAATACATCCATCCGTAAAATAGATGTGCTAGATTTTTTTGGCAGAAAATGACTTCAGTTTTTCTACTTTCAATATCTATACCCGTTCACTTGCTGTTCTTCTTGTCAGAAATTGAAGTTTATTTTTCTACCTCTTGAATCTGGGTTGACCTTGCTTTGACCAACAAAGAGACTACAGCAGAAGTGATCTTGTGCTAGTCCCTAGTAAAGGCCACAGAAGACCACTTCCACTTCTATGCTCTCTTGGTAACCAGCCTAGCCAGCATGTAAAACAAGCTGCTGGTAGCCTACAGAGGTTGGAAAACCATATGGAGGGGAAATTAGGTGTTCTAGCTGAGGCCATCGTAGAATAGTCAATACCTAGCCAACCCCCTTTGCTGTCCATAAATGCACGAGTGAGCCAGCTGGGACCAGAAGGGCCTTGCACTTTAGCCCAGTGAAGACTACCAACCTACAAAATAGTAAAATAAATGGTTGTTGTTCGAGGCATTACAATTAGTGGTAGTTTGTTACTTAGCAAATCCTAAGTGATTTAAGGATTATAATATTTGACTTTCCTCCATGGAAGAACTGAATTTAAATGAGTTATTGTGTGAAACAGAATACTATTTTACTTAGCAAAGTGGTTATAATATAATCAATGCTTCATGGGATTTAATTAAAAAACATTGATGATCCAAGTCAATTATAGAGCACATTATAGTTATTGAAGACACCTTGAAGCATTATTTATGCCCATTGCTATTTTGCAAGTATAGTCATTATTAAGTACATCAGTATATTTTGTTTTTAATGTTTAATAAAGGAGGGATTTTACTCAATATAATTGTTTTTTTAATTGTATTTTTTCCTTTTGTATGCATTATTCTTAGAAGGGAACCTGAAAAAGGTGATCTACTGGGATGCATAAAATCTGGTAAGGCAATAACGTATTCATTCATCTATTTAACAAACTTTTGTTGACTCCATCCATAGTATCAAGCACTATGTGAGGCCTTACTAATATTAAGCAAGGACTAACAAATCTATTTAGTAGTAAATGTTTATGTAATAACTGTTGTACTCTGCTCTGATGCTTTGAAGAAGTACGAAGATAAAATTCAAGATTCATTGAAGTGAGTCTGTCTAGGTTATCTCCAAATTTAATTAGAATAATAGATATAGTACACTGAAAACAAAAAAATTCAAATAAACATGTTATTTATTTTACTTTCAATCCAAGGAAAACTGATGCTTTTGGAATCTTTGATGCACTCACTCAATCAGTACTTTGAACTCAAGGTATTAAGCCAAATTTTGGAAATGCAAAGATGAAACTCATTTTCTGGGGACAGATTCAAATATAGTATGAAAAATTCTGGGATTTTAGCATGCACAAGATACAATAAAACTCAAAGAGGAAGCATCTCTTCCAGGAAGTTGGGGGAAAATCTTCTGAAGGAAAACATACCTGAGATGGGTCTTGAAGGGCTAGAAAGGGTTTTTATGTGAAGAAGGGATGGAGTTGATTGAGTGGGACCAGAAGATATTGTAAAATGTCATTAAAAAGCCAGGAAACAACAGATGCTGGAGAGGATGTGGAGAAATAGGAATGCTTTTACACTGTTGGTGGGAGTGTAAATTAGTTCAACCATTGGGAAAGACAGTGTGGCAATTCCTCAAGGATCTAGAACTAGAAATACCATTTGACCCAGCAATCCCATTACTGGGCATATACCCAAAGGATTATAAATCATTCTACTATAAAGACACATGCACATGTATGTTTACTGCAGCACTGTTCACAATAGCAAAGACTTGGAACCAACCCAAATACCCATCAATGATAGACTGGATAAAGAAAATGTGGCACGTATACACTATAGAACACTATGCAGCCATAAAAGAGGATGAGTTCATGTTCTTTGCAGGGACATGGATGAAGCTGGAAACCATCATTCTCAGCTAACTAACACAAGAAGAGAAAACCAAACACCGCATGTTCTCACTCATAAGTGGGAGGTGATCAATGAGAACACCTGGACACAGGGAGGGGAACATCACACACCAGGGCCTTTCGCGGGGTGGAGGACTAGGGGAGGGATAGCATTAGCAGAAATACCTAATGTAGATGATGGGTTGATGGGTGCAGCAAACCACCATGGCACATGTATATCTATGTAACAAACCTGCACATTCTGCACATTTTCCCCAGAAGTTAAAGTATAATTAAAAAAATGTAATAGAGTGTGCTAGCTACTTAGAAAGGCAACAACTGTTTACCCTTTTTTTTTTCCCTGAGTCTACATTTATTCCCTAACTTGCTTTGTAGTTTATATGGTGATTTGACTGAATTCTTATCAATGACAGGGTAACAGAAGTAAGGCGTGCTACCTTTTAGACCTGGTTCACAAACCCTTCTACAAGCAAGCCAATAAGATGGCTTATAAAATTAATAAAATAATTATCTCAATAGTTTCAATGATTCATAATTGTAGTCAGTTTCTTGATACTCAAATATCTGGATTATGAATAGTGAAGGAATCAATAAAATAGGAAATCTAAATAACTCTGTATAGACTGTCTCATTCAGGATTTCAAATTAACATAAGAAAAATCTGATGACTTTTTATGAGATTGCTCATGAATGACACTTTTTATAGGAAAGAAGTGTGAATGAGCAAGTAGGAAATCTGACTTGGGTCAACTGTGGAAGAGCTTCAACATTTGATTTAAACTCCTTGAATCCCATTTTTTTCTTCTATAAAAAGGAATACAAATATTAAAATTTTATGACATTTTGAGGATTTATTAAAATGTGGAAATCATCTAGCATACTTTGTAGTTCAGAATGGCCACTAAATAAAGTCAGTTCCCTCAGCTAAATATATGGCTTTCTCAGTATGAGGATGATAATTTAATGCGGATTTTTTTGATTGAGATGATTTAAACTGAATCATTCAAAGTCACCTTGATTTTTCTATTCCTATAGGCAAATACTTTCATAAATGACTATCTGGAATTAAAATTGCAGTCTATAAAATAGAAGTCCTCTTTATTGGAAGGAAATGGCTTTATTTGCAATATGCTTTAAAAAATCACACTAGAATGCTTTACTTGCTTTACTTTAAAGTGTAAGTACTTCTTTGGCTAGCACCATAAATAGAATTTTAAATGAAAAATTTTGGTGAAGTTGAAATGAATTACATTTTACACAGCATGCCTTTATTACAATGTGGGTTTAAAAACCCTTGGGTAAAAGTTATGTCTCCCGTGTCTTATCTAGTGCTAAGTACATTGTCAACAATCTCAACTGATGACAACAATAATTCAAAGGCATTTACAATTTAATCAAAATTCAAAGATTCTTTTATTCATTTTGCAGTTGTCAGATTGAATAAAATGTAGGTAAAGCTACAAGTTGGCAATTTTTTTCTACTTATTAAAACATATTTCATGCATAAAAAGATTCTTTCAATTACTTTTTTTATGGTTTAGATATGAGCTGTGTGAACTAAAGAATGAAAACTAACATTATTTTCCAATAGTTAAGGGAAATAAAACATATGCTACTTAAGATTCAATCCTTCCCACAGCTTTTTCTGTTTGTTTGTTTTGTTTTAACTGTAAGTTCTGGGATACATGTACTGACGTGCAGGTTTGTAACACAGGTATACGTGTGCCATGGTGGTTTGCTGCACCTATCAACCCATCATCTAGGTTTTAAGCTCCACATGCATTAGGTATTTGTCGTAATGCTCTCCCTTCCCTTTCCCCCAACCCCCTGACAGGCCCCAGTGTGTGATGCTCCCCTCTCTGTATCCATGTGTTCTCATTGTTCAATTCCCATTTATGAGTGAGAACAGGCAACTTACTTAATGGGAGAAAAATTTTGCAATCTATCTATCTGACAAAGGTCTAATAGCCACATCTTTTATACTGATGATCCCTCCAGCTTGTAACCAGGCATCCTGCCACTGAGAGTAGATTACATTAGCCTCAAATATCACAAACACCCTCCAAATGTGGTCCTCTTTTTATTTATCCATTCTGTACAAATCTGTCATTCATAATTTTATGAATATCTTTGGCAATCTCTATTTTTAATCAGGACAACACTGTTGCTTAATGTATTCTTGAAATTACTTCTCACTGTGCGAAATTCAAGTTTTATGCTCTCTAAACATATATCTCTCAAGTTTCTAGTTGTAGAAGGCAGAATTTTGTTTTCCTTCTTCCTCCATACCAAGTAATTTCTGTTCCTCCGTGTTACTTCCATGGTTGTGGGTTTTCTTCACATGGCAAAAAGGACTTTGCGTATGCAGTTAAAATTACTCATCAACTGACTTTAAAATAGGGAGATGATCTTGGATTATCTGGGCTACCTCATTGTATTCACATAAATCCTTAAAAGGCAAAAATGGGAAGTCAGAGAGGTTCAGTGCCCAAGAAAGACTCAACAGGACTATGTTGATTGGAAGATGGAGAGAGCCATATGAAAAGCATGAGAACTGAGATATGCCAATTACCAGAGAGCCTACAAGCCTACTCCCCAGATCAGAACTGCAGCCCAGCGACACCTTTATTTCAGCCTTGTGGGATGCTGAGCAGAGAATCTAGCCACTCTGTTGCACTTCCGACATACAGAACCATGAGATAATAAATAGGTGCTATTTTATGCTGCTAAGTCTTTGGTAATAGGAATAAAAAACTAACACATTTGTGTTGTATGAGATAGTGGACATGCCTATACCTTATTAACATCCTTGATTCTAGTGTAGACTTTGGATACATAGTCTGTCTTTCAATCTGGCTGAAAATCTCATGGTGTCCTGAAGTGCCCTGCATGACCTTCTTTTGATTTTATCCATGGCCATTTTGATTATTTAATGAGATTTGTGTGCAACATTATACATGCATATGCACCACTAATATATACATTCACTCTGAGAGCTATTTTTCACCATAATACCATATTGGACTAGTTTCTGTATATAGGAAACAGACTACATCATAGGCTGCACTAATCTTCTAAAGGTAATACTTGCTCTTTAGGAGAATTTTTTTAAGGAATAAAAGAACAACACTAAGGCACATAAATCTACTGAGAATGTGGATCATAGTAACTGATGTCAGCCAACTAGTTTATATTCAATGTCATTAATCTCTTGGACATGACAAATCTTGGTAGCAGAAGGGAATAAGTTCCAGATAATACACTTTTGAAGTAATGAATAACCCTCCCTGTGAAGTACTGTAATGACTCTCCTTGTCAGATTTAAGATTTTATTATTAACATTAGACAATGGAAGCCCAAAAAGATACAGTTGCAAATCAGTTTCACTGTTCCTTCATAACGAGTCCCTAATTGACCTCAATTTCTGATATAGTTCCAAATTTCCTGGCATACTTAATTTTAATGACATGTACAGGAGAAGTTAGTAACTGGGCATAAAGAAATTTATTAAACTATCTATTTTTATGTATTTTAATAGATGAAATATAAATCATCACCACACTAATATCATGGTAAAGAGTGTATTTATGTCTTTTTACAGGTTAAAGGATGATCACTTTGTTAAATTAGTGTTTCACTTATCTCATTAAAAACACATGATAAGAATAACCTCAAATGCTAATATTCATTATGTAAGGACCCATGATAGAAAATTTACATTTAATTGTTTTTAATGGCTAATAAAATTATGTTGCTGTTTTTTATCTTAAATGGACTCTGCTTGCCATTAAGAAAGTCCATTAAGAAAGTATGAATTAAAAATATAGTTGACTCTAAAATGGCCAGATCCCTGACATATTACATTTGACATACAAGAAAGAAAGCATTTTTACCCCAAAGGATCACTGCATGTTAGCATATGTGTACTTACAATTAATGTTTTTAATTATAATATTCTGACAATATTGAAAATTGAGTATTGTTAGAATGATGGAGTACTGCATGTCCGAGGACCATATCTGTGCTTTACTCTTTCTGAAATAGATCTGCTTTGTTCAAATTCATTTATAACTTAAGACTATAAATAAATCATGTTTATAGTTAGGCTACAGCATCTTATTTTTTTTTTCTACAGTGATTTGGTGGCAATCGGGCAGTCATTGCTGTCAGACAAACCTAAACTCTAAACTTTGCTAGCTGTCAAACTTGAAAAGATAACTTGAACTTTCTGTATATCAGTTTCCTCATCTGAAAATGATCAGTTATTCTTACTTTGAAGAACTGTGAATACAATTTGAGATAATTTATGCAAACTGCATAGCGCAATGCTTGGTACCTACCACACAGATAAAATTCAATAAATATAGTTAATGTGATAATGAAGATGATGATGACAGCAATGGTGATGAGTATGATGATAACTACAATAAATTTTGTTTGCTTTCATTCCCATCTCTCTATTTTATTTCATTTGTTCTTTACACAATTTGAAAGTGGAAGCATTTCTCAAGCATGAATTTTATGTCAAGTATTATGTTAGGTGTTGGGCATATAATATCTAATAAAACATTATCTTTGCTAAGAAGAAATACTAGTAGCTTTCCATAAAAATATTACCAGATTTATATAAACCTATAATAAAATTTCCAAGCTCTGTTTTATATTTTACATTGTAATTACTGTTTTGTCATTTCCACATTAAATATTTTATATCCTTAACTGAAATACCAACCCTTGATGACCAGGATCTTTCACATGTAATGGGTAATAGATAAACGGTTAACGATTAAGAAAGTAAGTGAATTGGTGTAATAAATAAATGACTTCAGATGGATAAAATGAAACTTTGTTCCCCTTATTCTCTTTACCATATTAAATACTCAAGCTTCAGAAACAATAAGCCACTCAGTATTTTCAGAACTTTCTTTTTCACATCTTAGGGTACGTGTATATGAATTTCTGTGCTTAGAGATCTTTTCATTACTGATCTTTTTTTTTTTTTTATATTCCCCACCTATGCTCCCACCCCATTCCACCTCTGTATTAACTTCTACATCCTCTGTACATTAGAACATCTTATTCATTTGGTATGTATTTCTCACCCTCTCTGTGGCAGGCACTGTAAAAGGAAAGCTGCCTACAGTAGTGAACAAAACAGACAGAATTTCTTCCTGCACTGCGGTCACCGACAGAATGTCAGAAGAGTCATCAGACAACAATTTACACAAATATTTAATGAAATACAGTTGCCCAGTGAGCTACAAAGTACAGGGTGCTCTAAAAGTGGATGGTTGGAGGACTTAATCTTGTCTGATATATTAGCCAAGTTTCCAGAGGGAGTGACTCTAAGGCCGAGATCCCAGGAAGTAGCAATGGGCACATTTTGTAGGGCTTTGGGCCACGGGACGCCCCTGAAAGGTTTCACATCAAAAGTTACACATTGGTTTCCTAAGGGTTTTCTTGGGAAATTTGTTCTAATTTGCTGGTAAACTCCTTAATCCACGCCTTAGCCTTATGTTTCTTCAGATTTATATTGTCCAACACAATGACCAATGGGTAGCTGGTCACTGGACATCCAAGAAATGTTTATTTTATGAGGAAGCAGAAACGTCTGACCACACAACTCGCTAGTTGTCAAACTTTGCATGTAAATTTTCAGGAATGCAAAGGCCACAGTGGTTCTTTCCTCAGCAACTTCAAACTTAGCTATAAGTACATAACTGGGAGTGGTGTGGATTGCCATAAATAATGAAGGATTCTCTCCTATATTATCCTACCTCAAACTCAAAATATTAGTTGTTTTGTATCTAGATTTGTCCACTAGCAACAGCCAGAAGAAGAATTAAAAGAGGAATGATAATTGAATTTCTACTCTTATAGCAGGCACTTTGTTATCCCCTCTGCCAAGAAATATTGTCCAAAATGCAGAATTCAGGCAAAACAGAGTAAAATGTGCACTTTTTCATTGTTATTCTTGTGTATTATTAAACTAATTTTATTTAATTCTCTAAGACAGGAGATCAAAAACATTTTAGTCTCAGGACCCATTTATACTCTTAAAATGTTGACTATCCAAATATGTTTGCATTTGGTGGCTTATATCTAGTAATTTTTACTACACAAAAATTCTAAACAGATAATTTTAAAATTTATGTATTAATTGTAAAATAAAACCTATTTCATGCTAACATAAATTTTGTTTCTATAAGGGAAAGATATTTCCCAAACATATAAAAATTAATGAAAGAGTAGGATTGACTTAAGATTTTTGCAGGTCTCATTAATATCTGGCTTAAGAGAAGATACCTGGATTCTCCTCTGTGTTTCTATTCTAAATCTGTTATTACATCATACATCATGTAGTTTCTGGAAAACACTATTCATGGAAGAACCAAAGTGAAAAAGGCAAATAATATATTAGTATTATTAAGAAAATAGGGCCGGGCGCGGTGGCTCATGCCTGTAATCCCAGCACTTTGGGAGACGGAGGCAGATGGATCACGAGGCCAGGAGATTGAGACCATTCTGGCTAACAGGGTGAAACCCCATCTCTACTAAAAATACAAAAAATTATCTGGGCGTGGTGGTGGGTGCCTGTAGTCCCAGCTACTCGGGAGGCTGAGGCAGGAGAATGGCGTGAACCTGGGAGGTGGAGCTTGCAGTGAACCGAGATGGCGCCACTGCACCACTCCAGCCTGGGCTACAGAGCTACACTCTGTCTCAAAAAAAAAAAAAAAAAAAAAAAAAGAAAATAGTTTTTATCGTGTAGATTTTCTGAAATGGTCTGAGGACTCTCAGGAGTCCCGGAACCACCCTTTGAGAAGCACAGATCTAGGATAATATATCTTCATCTTACTTTGCTGTTTGATTGGAGCCCGGATACTCTGTAGCTACATGTTAACTTGCAAATTTGTGGTGTCAAATAGAAACATCTCTCTTCCTAAAAAAAAAAGGTAACTCAAGTGTGTTATACTTTTATTGTCCTGTATGATATTAACTAGTTTTGCATATAACCTGAAAATCTTATTGTAATATTAGTAATGATTGTTTATTAAGACAAAATTCTTGTAAATGCACAGCTCAACTGCTGTTGGTACTTTGGTACTAGTTTTATAATTTTTCTGGTGTTCGTGTTAATTATTTAATAAATTGGTGACACTTGGTCATTCTCTATTTGTATGGGAGTCTTGTAAGAAAGTCTTTTATATGCTTTATTGAGGGTCTAATTGACAAAAAATAGATATATTCAAAGTGTATGATGTGATGTTTTAATATACATAAATACTGTGAAATGATTGCTACAATCAAGCTAATTGGCATACCTTTCACTTCACATAGTTAACTTCGTGTGTGTGTGTGATGAGAATATTTAAGATTTTGTCTCTTTGCGAATTTCAAGTATACATTATTAACTATAGTCACCATGCCATACATTAGTTCTCTAAAACTTACTCGTCATATAACTACAAGTTTGTATAAGTTGACCATCTCCCATTTTCCCTATCTCCAGCCCCTTCCAACCACCATTCTGCTCTCTGTCCACAAATTTTAGTTTCTTATATTTCACATTGTAAGTGAGATCATGTAGTATATGTCCTTCTGTGTTTGGCTTGTTTCACTGAGCATAATGTCTTGTAACTTCATTCACATTATCATAAATGACGGGACTTCCTTCTTTTTTAATGCTGAATAATATCCCTCTGTGTGTGTGTGTGTGTGTGTGTGTGTGTGTGTGTTATATCTCACATTTTCTTTATCCATTCATCTGTCTATGAACACTTAGGTTGTTTCCATATCTTGGCTATTGTGATTAATGGTGCAATAAAACACAAGAGTGCAGATATCTCTTCAACGTACTGATTTTATTTACTCAAGATGTATATCTAGAAGTAGGAGTGCAGGAGAGCCTTGTTTTTAGCTATTTAAAAATTCTATTTTGGCCAGGTGTGGTGGTTCACAACTGTAATCCCAGAACTTTGGGAGACTGAAGCAGGTGGATTGCTTGAGCCCAGGAGTTTGAGACCAGCCTGGGCAACATGGTGAAACCCCATCTCTACAAAAGAATATGAGAATTAGCTGGGAGTGGTGGTATGCACCTGTAGTCCCAGCTGCTCTGGAGGCTGAGTTCGGAGGATGGCTTAAGCCCAGGAGGCAGAGGTTGCAGTGAGCTGAGATTATGCCACTGCACTCCAGCCTCAGCAATAGAGCCAGAACTATCTCAAATTAAAAGATATATATATCATTTATACATATAAAATAATATATATTATTTTTAATATATAAAAATTATTTTAAAATAATTATATAAATAATATATATTATTTACCTCAGCAACTGCCATCAATAACTTAGCATATTATTATTTTCATTTTATAGATAAGGAAATTAAGATTCTGAAAGTGTAAGTGACTTTTCTAAGATCAGAGAACTCAGTGATGTTGGCGCTACATGATTTCTCTGGTCTTTTTCTGGTACCATCTTTCTAGCCTTTCCCTGTGCCAGACTCATGGAAATCTCCTAATTTGTATAAAACCTTTCCTATCTCACAGGCTGAGACATAGTGAGGAAAATACTGTAAACATTCTTTTCATAACAGTATCCCTAAAGGGGACATCCTGTAGATATGTTTCACCATGCATTCTATGATTTCAGCACAAACTGAGGAAAATCAATTTTGTGTTTTTGAGGGAGGTTCCCAGAATCAATCTTTTCCTTGTCATGAAACAGTTTATTGTGGTTTCTTAATATTAAACTATCTATTCTAGATGAAAAATGCAAAGACGAGATGACAAACTAGTAAACTAACACATTTAGAGATGCCTGAGGATGAAATCTGGACTAAATAGATTTAGCAAACCTTGATGAAACATGAGAAAATCAAATGTAGAAGCAGGAGAGGGGGTAAAAAAAAAAAAAAGGTCTAGGCATCTGTTATCTTCCTTAGGGGCCTTAGGCCTGAATTAATACTGACTGTCATGAATTAAAGTTGGCAATGGACTAGAGACATAAAAAGTCTTTTTGATTTTATTTTATTTTTGCAGTATTGTTATTAGGGGAACTAGAAGAAGTATGAATGTTCTTCTGCAGTCAAGAATCCTAAGAGAGCAAAGACCTGACACTTTAAAAATGATCGAGCCATTTTTATGTAACTGCTTTCATATTTTATAGAAGCAAGTATGAAATGAAGTTACTAAGTATTGGAAGGCACTTGTTCTTATCCTTTGTTGTGTAATGGAAGAAGACACTGTTATATACATAGGAGGGAATGGTTGAAAGGAGACATTGGTGGGATTTTGTAGTGAAGAATAGTAACCTCTGTTTGGAGTTGGTTTCCAAATGTAGGACATTTCTACAAATACAAATTTTGGGACCTCACCCTGACTTACTAATCAGAGTCTCCTGAAAATAAGATCGGAACAAGTACTAAAATCAAAATAAATGTAGCCAGTCCATAGGAATAGCAAAGCAAATCAAAAGCAATCAGCCAACCAAACACAAACCAAGCCACTTATAACAGCAAACTTGCCAAGTCTGTATTAACTAGGTTCAGTTCTCAAAGCAGCCTAACACCCTGGTATGGCACAATTCTGAGGCAGATTGCAAGACATGTTATACTAAAGAGCAGTGCTTATAAATAAAAATAAATGACTCAATAAATTGAGGGATATTCAGAACTATTTCCATAATAATGTCCAGAGCACCCTTTATCAGAAGGAAAAGGACTGGAGTTATGACAAGAGGTGTGATAAATGCACATCTATTGTAACTTGGCTCGTGTATGCCGTGCCTTATGCTGGTAAGCTCAGAAGACTGTGTTATGTAAGCAGCATACACCTTTGTTGTTGAGGATAAAGAAAAAGTGCATGGTTACTATTGGGTTTCAGGAAATAGTAGAAAAAAAAAAAAAACACAAGAGGAAAGAAAGAAAGTCTCCCCCACCTCCCCGAACCTTAGAACTTTTAAAAAGTCTCTGATTTCTTCGGAGGCGGTGGAAAACTGTAAGAAGTGAGGGTAGAATCAGATCCTATATCTAACATTACCTCTGTGAGCTTGAGTAAGTTAGCCAAACTTTCAGAACTTCAATTTCTTTAGTTACAAAATGGAGAAAATATGATTGCTGTAGTTATTAAATGAGGTCATGTAATAAAACATCTAAAATGGTGTCAATCATTTGTAGACATTCAAAATCGGGAGCTATTATTTGCTGCTATTTGCACAGTTCAGTACTCATATCAGATGTATTATAAAGGAATAAGCTATTTTTAAGCTGTTTAGGCATTTTCACTGAAATATACATATAGATAGGTAGACGGACAGACAGACAGTCTCACCAATCAACGTATAGCTCGGGAAGTGCCAGCAAGCAAACTGGTCAGAGAGTAGGCACTGCCCTATTTAGGCACTGATGTTCACATGTAAACTTCCTTCTTTGAACTATATGTTTTTACGTACACATTGTTTTTATTCTATGTCATTGAACTACCTGTGTTGGAAATCATCAATATTCTAATTTTTACATTTTTGGTAATGTTTCATTTTTAAATTCCCTTGGATCAAAATTATCTTCACACACAATTCATTTTGTAGCCATAGGTAAATATTTAAAAGTTTAACTAATTAATTTTGACTTCATCCTTTCAGTTGCTGCTCTAGTGTACATTAAATATTCTATGATCCTTTATATTGTATGTTGTAGACACAGTGATAAATTTGAGCTCTGCAGCTATAAGTTCTTTGAAGGTGAAGTTTTACCCTCTTAATGTGCCAATCTAAATGAGAAGACTCACCACTCAGCTGTTAGAAGGAGGACCATTTCAGAGGAAAAACCCCAGGTTAACCTTAGCTCCAATTCCAGTTATACCACTTTTTGGTTGTGTGACCTTAGACTAATGATTTGTTCACTGAGTTCCCAATTCTTTACCTATAAAATGAGCCTGGCTATATCTATAGTTCAAGTTTTCTGTAAAAAGTAATAAAATAATGACTGTAGAACTCAAAAACATGATAGGTTACTCAAATTATAATTTCATCTCTCTTTTAAAAATATTTAGAAAATACTATTACCATAATGCTTAATATGTATTGAGTATTTACTGTGTCAGGCATCCGGGTAATCACTTTGCAAAGTACTCTTATGTATTTAGAATGTCAAAATGTTAAGGGCATGAGGACCCAGACACAAATCATGTCTGTTTTATATTAAGCACACAGGCACTGGAACCAGACTGCTTGGATTTGTATCCCAGATCTGCCCCTTAAAAGCCTAGAGCCTTTGAACAAGTTATGTAACCTTAGTGATGTGAATGCCTCACATATCAATTGAAAATTATAAATTGCCTCTCTCATAGTATTGCTGAAAGCATTTAATAAATTAATGCATAAAACATGATAAGAACATGTACCCTAAAACTTAAAGTATAATAAAAAAATAAATAAAAATAAAATAAAAGAATATTGCCTAACACATATGCAGTATTCAACAGTTCTGGCTATTAGAGTCATTAGCTATTGTTATTTTTTAACAAAGACAATAGTCAAAACATCTAATGACTCTCTTTAGATGATTTTCAAAGTGCTGGAGTCTCTTATTCTGAGCAACACCAAATATTACAGCCCATATTGTCAGATTGAAATTGTATGAAAAGCTCAATAAAGTAGTTAACAGCTCTAAAGTCAGGGATCTCAGAGTCAGCATTTCTAGATCCAGTTTCAAATCATGGCATTTTATGTATTTTTAAGCACCTGGTCACACCTAACTCATGAGGTAAACTCTTTAGAGGACAAGGGCTGTAGTTTTTACTTGTCTTGCAAAGTGCTACAAAATCTTGATTGTTGGCAAGAGCTCGTTCTCTAGAAATTGATGGGGTAGCTGAAGTAAGACTTTAAGTAATTTACATGGAGCATTTTAAAATCCATTTAGAAGCTATTTAGGGAAGTATGAGTGTGAAGTCAAAGTTGAAGCTGAAACGTCCTGTGAGGCCTGCAGGGGGAGAGCCACAATCAATAAGGCCATTATCTTAAATAAGTTCAGAACATCCTGAGCCTGACTGAGTATTTTAATCCTTGTCTGGCAGGATTAAAAGGCACATAGCACAGGACAAAGGGCCCAGGGCTCATAGGGCTTCAGAAGCAGAGAGCAGCTTTAAAACTCTTCTGCCAAGAAGTCTCTCCATGCCCAGCAATTCTCTCCCTCCCCTTTTCTCACCTTTCCTACCCTCCCCTCTCCAGTCCTGATCCCATACTTATCCACTACCCTGCATTGTTCTAGCCTGGCAAAGGTTTGGCCTGTCAAGATTGTCTCCTCTATAAAGCCTTCCAGACTTTTTCCTAGCTCTCACCATTGGTTCTCAATTGTGGCTATACATTAAAATCATCTGCGACAATTTCACGTACGTAGAAGTTAGCCCCCAATACTTGGATTTAATTGGTATAGAGTGGGACACTGGCGATGGATCATTTTTTTTAAAGGTTTCCAGTTGATTCTGATAGGCAGCTAGTCAGGCACCACTTAGGAGTGATTAGTATCTCCTTTGCATCCTAGCTTTTCTTTGTAATACTGCTGGGCTGATGAGTCTTTGCCCTTTGTTTTGCAAAACAACTACACAATGAGCACTCTGAGTTCGGAGGCCTCTCTCCTTTTTCTCTGCTCTGTATCTGACCTAAATTTCATGCTTAATAAAAAGAATTCCTTGAAAATGGGAATTAAGGCTTGGCGTGGTGGCTCAAGCCTGTAATCTCAGCACTTTGGGAGGCCGAGATGGGCGGATCACGAGGTCAGGAGTTCGAGACCATCCTGGCTAACACAGTGAAACCCCGTCTCTACTAAAAATATAAAGAATTAGCCCAGCGTGGTAGTGGGCGCCTGTGGTCCCAGCTACTCGGGAAGCTGAGGCAGGAGAATCCCTTGAACCTGGGAGGCGGAGCTTGCAGTGAGCGGAGATCGCGCCACTGCACTCCAGCCTGAGCGGCAAAACGGGACTCAGTCTCAAAAAAAAAAAAGAAAGAAAATTGGAATTAACTTATTCAGTTACTATTCAGTTACTTTTTCATTACTTATATTTTTAATTCTTACATTCTAGCATCTATTGATCGATTAATCCTTTCAGCCATTAATTTACTGATGCATATATTCGCCAATAACATACATCACATATTATGCAAATAATGCATGAATGACTACATAGTTATTTATATTAATTAAAGTCAGATGGCACATTTAATAAAAGGTACTAATAAGCAGACATAAAGGAGGACTTATCAGAATAGTTTATGATTTATACACACCGACAGAAGTACACACATATATTGAAATGTACATAGCCTATATGTGTGCACATATATGCATTTACATATTTCAAGATACAGCTTACTGGTTAAAAACACAGACTCTTGAAACCAGACTGCCTGAGTTGATCCCCAGCTCCACCAGGTACCGTCTATTCCACTTACTTATCTGTGTTTCAGTTTCTTAATTTATAAAGTAAGGATAATAATAATAGTTACCTCATGGGAATATTGTAAAGATGAAATGTTTTGATTTATATAAAGCAAGAGTAAGCACTATACAAATGTTAGCCATCATCATCATCATCATTATTATTAACAGTTTCTCCTTGCTATTTTGTACATCCTTATACAATACTTCAGGAGTAGCTAAGACAGGCTGGGACAGATTGACTGCTCTCACATCTATTACATCACCAACATGTCAGAATCACAGAGAGAGTTCTAAATGATGGACCTGCCGTTTTTCCACAGTGAATTGCTTGAATATTTCTGTGGAATACCTGCTGGCATGAAAAAATAAGAAGGTAAAAGAAAAATGTGTCTTGTCAACCTGAAATCTTCCAACCATTTGAAATAATTGCTATGAATTAATATGTTGTCTTCTCCAAATAGCCATTAACATCTGTGCTTCAGACAGATGTTCACCATTTCTAATATAACTGTTCCCCAATTACCCACATATGTTTTATTCTATTTGTGTATTCTGTATAGCAAATTTTCACACAAGTGTGAGTTTTTTTTTTCCCTGGTATGACTTCATAGTCAGGGAATCTACATAAAACTTACTGTTACTTAACAGAACAACAGCAACAAAAAAAAATACTAAAAGAAAATATGTATTACATATTATATCATATGTTATGCAACCTTTTATATAATATAAAGTATACGTATTACATGTGAGTGGATACAAATCTTATCAGGATCATTAAGAAATAAATAATTTATATATAATGTATGTACACAATAGGAGCTCTTTCTTTTGCTTAATGGTCTGTTTTGACTCTCAAGAGCTGTTATTTCATGAAGCCCCCTTGACAATTAGTCAAAGACTCATTCCTCAAACATCAGGAAAATTTTCAAATTTGATACTAACTTTCATTATACAGTCTTGAAATTGTCTGTTAGATCTCATGTCAGTAGCAGAATGTCAACAAATCTCAGTAAATAAATATCTTTCTTCTTTCTTAGTATAATCCTAATCTTCACTGGAAAGTGTTCACACATACAATAAAAATTTTGCTTACTTATATTCTGCCTCTGGGTTGATGACATAATCATTTAGGAAAGAATATGATGCAACAAAATATGAGAATCCATTATTTCTTAATTTTGTACCTTAATTGATAGAAAATTCCTCTGCTAAATTATCTTTATGCACTTACTTTGTGACCCAAGGTTAGGAAAATTATTTTTGTTAGATACAATGTTTTCATCCTTAAAATATGATTATATCTCAAAGAATATTCTCCAGTTTTCTGTTCCTGTGTCAACTGGGTTCAATATAATGCCTGGAATATGGTAGTTACTGAATAAGGATTTGCTAAAGAAACTGAAAATAAATCCTATAGGGAGGAAAAAAAAGACTCCTCACACTGCTTGCTTTCAAATGCTTTAGTCAGGGTCAGTGACAAGTTAAATAATGATTTTAGAGAAACCATTAAGTTCTTTGCCAATGTAATTGGCATTTCCACCACCAATGCATCACACCAACTCTACCACCACCACTACCAAATACTGTTGACACTATAAGATGTTTATGATTATCACCGTAAAGACTTCATCATCAAATTGAATTTGGGCTAAATGATGTTTGGCAATACTCATACATAACTAACAAATAATAGTGAGCATATTTTTAAAAATGGTGTTCATTAGCTAACCATCCATTCATTCAACATTATTGAATGCTTGCCACATTCTAAATTCTGTGCCAGGAACAGGGAAATAAGAGAGTACAAAGATGATTTAAACACAGTCCTTCTTACTAAAATGTTTCACAATCTAGTTTGGGAAAATAAACATGTCTATAAATTGAGATACTGTGGGACACAATATATTATAAATGCAATAAAAAATTATGTGGGTACTCAGAGGAGGTAGAAAATTCTTCTGATGAATAAAAATAGGAAGGAGTTCGTGAAAGTTCAGTATGTGATCTAGATCACAACTTAGGAAATACATATTTGTAAATCCAACATATTGAAAAACATTGATCGTATGTCTTATTTGATGCCAGATATTACATTTAGCACTGAAAATTCTCATGTAAAATAATTATTGCATTCACAGAATTTAACATACGAGAAAAGGCAGGAAATTAAATAGTATAGAAGTTATTACAATGACACAAATATATCCGTTTACATCATGGAAAACTTGACCCTGCCATAGAGTTCTTAGAGAGTGATTTTCAGAAGAAATAACAGTTAAACTTAATTTTGAAGGAAAGAAAATTAATTAATGGGGTAAAATCTTTGTGAGAAGAGAAATACGGTAAAAAGATAAATGTTCTAGACTGAGACAAAGTCCAAGTACATCAGCATGGTGGGGTGGCATAAAAGAGCCTTCACTCATCCAATCACATACAAACAACACATAAAAAGCACATGATATCAAAGTTGGAAAGATAAGCACGGTTTTGCATATTGTATATTGTCAGGGAATGAGGAATGAGACAAGGGCAGAATAAAATCATATTGTATTTTATATACATGGAATTTATTCTTAAGGATTTTAGCAGGATTGTTCCACATTCAGAGTGTACTCTGTCTATTCAAATCCTTATAATCAGAGATGGAGATAATGACAAGAACATTCTAGCCAATGCACATAAAGGTGCATAAATAGGAATATGTGAATATGTGCAGCATAGAGGAAGTAGCTCACCCGTCCAGAAATGGGTGAATTACAGAGATTACTAGGTGGGATCAGACTAGATTATTGAGTACATTGTCACTATGCTAGGAAGTTGACACTTTATTCTGTGCTTTATTAATACTGATGTGGTAGTCCTGTGTTGGATGGAGTAAGAGACAGAAAGCCTGTCAGAGGAGACCAGTTAGGAATTGTAACAAGAGGGTAAATTAGATTGTAAAAGGCCAAAACTAGGATAATTGAATAGAAAAGGGATATGAAAGATACTCAGGTAATAAAGTCCACAATTAGAACATTTGTTAGTCTGTTCTTGGCTGATATGCTGATTACCAAGGAGAGGTAAGCAAGGGTATCTATAAGCATTTATCACAATCATTACAGATTAGAACCAAAAAACAAATCACTTTTGAAAATCTAGTAAACCTATTGAGTTAATATACTTAGCATGGAAATATCCATGCTAATCCATACACAAATCAAATGTGTAAATCTTTTACTTATTTAATTAACCTTACTCTAGCAGAAATTTTTAGACAAAATAATAAGCTGCTTCCAGATTTCTGGGTGTGACTTCATCCGTGCTGAGAACATTTTACTTGTCATGTGTGGTTTTGGGTTCTTTAGGATGGAAAATGGTGAATTTAAGAATGTGGAACTCTAGAAAGGTCTAAAAAAAGTTGCTCCAGAGCATGAATTCATTGATTTTAGCTTAGGTTTTGCACGTATAGTTCAGAAGTCCAATAACTGGCTTCACTTATTGAAAGCTTTATTGAGTATTGGTGAAGCTTTTTGGAAGCTAAAACATATACTGAAGGCAAGCAATATTGCAAGCCTTGTAATATGCTACAGATACAGATCCTACTTTCCATGCCACTTTGCATTTTATTTCTCTTTAGGCTATCTTAGGAGACAGTTATAAAGAATTTTACACAATGATATAACTTCCTTGTCAATAAAACTTAAATTTTAGTGACATACATTCCAGTGTAATCTTGTTTCCTCTTATTAGAAAGAATCCAATTGTTTTTTCCTTGGCAAGAATGATATCACCCAAGACACATTATTTACCCAGATGAAAAAAATAGAAAAAAGAAGGGAAAAAAGCTGTTTTTTAATAATCTGCTTCTGTAGAAAACAATTCATAAAGGCAAAATGAAATATTTATATATATATGTGTATATATATATACATCTACCTAGTATAATAAAACCAACCCTTAGACATAGAAAATGTCCTGTTTCTGTAATTCTAGTGACTCTGATCACCCTAGCAATCTTAGGCTTATTTGATGATACAAAATATATTATTCTGTTTCTCCTGAAGAATCTGAAAAGTACAGTCTATTAAAGTACTCCCTCTGATCCACTAGATAGAAGGCTACACACAAAGCCTTGATAGTGGTAAGCCCTCAGTAAATATTTGGTGGTGATGAGGATGATGATCAATTCTTTCTACTGAGTGGGAACAAGGAACAATGGTCCTTGCCACTGTATTATATTAGAGAGAAGTGTTATACTACTCTCATACAACAGTTTGTAATTTACTGGCATGTTTACATTTATGGGTCTAATTTAATCCTCCCAAAATCTCTGAGGAAGGAATAATGTTCTTTACCTCCTGCTTCTCGGAAAGGAGGAAAGCAAGCCTGAACAAAAGTGACTAGTGGTTATAGTCACTAGGTTGCATATTTTAAAACAGCAGGTGCAAGGCCCACAATAAGAGATTCAACTCTCATTAGTAAACAAGATGAGAGCTCCACATGAACTTCCATGGTAGATGCTGTGTTCGGCTGTTCTTGTTTTGCTGTAGATAGATACCTGAGGCTGAGTGATTTATAAAGAAAAGAGGTTTAATTGGCTCACAGTTCTGCAGGTTTTGCAGGAAGCATGGTGCTGGCTGTTTCCGGTGAGGATCTCAGGGAGCTTACAGTCATGGAGAAAACCAAAGTGGGAGCAGACATCTCACATGGTGAGAGTAGGAGCAAGTGAGATCAAGTAGGGAGGTGCCAAACACTTTTAAATAGTGAGTTCTTACATGAACTCAGAATGATAACTCATTTGTCACCAAGAGAATGGTGTTAAACTACTCATGGGAGATCCACCCTCATGATCTAATCACCTCGCATCAGGTCCACCTCCAACATTGGGATTCATATTTCAACAAGAGATTTGGAAGGGACAAACATCCAAACTATACCAGGTGACAAGATGGCTAAGGGTACAGCTTTGGTCTCTTCTCTGTATTGGATCTCGAGTGCCTCACTGGTTTCAGACATACCATAGGTGCTTAGTATACATGTCTTTCTTTTTTTTTTTAGAGATGCGGTCTCACTGCATTGTCCAGGCTGGTCTTGAACTCTTGGGATGAAGAGATCCTCCCGCCTCAGCCTCCTGACTAACACTACAGGGCACACTGTCACCCAGCTAATTTTTAATTTATTATTGTTATTATTATTATTTTTTTTTTTGGCAGAGGCAAGATCTTGTTATGTTGCCCAGCCTGGTCTGGAGCTCCTGGTCTCAAGCAATTCTCCCACATCAGCCTTCCAAAGTGCTGGGATTGTAACAATAGTGACTCCATTTTAGAGAAAAGCTTGCTTACTTGAATGTAATTATTGCTTTGCTTGAGTTTATAGATTATTCACTTCAAACAGCCTCAGGAAAATAGGACCTTCAACAGAGATAAAAGAAAACACCTCTACCAGTAACTCTGGGAATGGGCTGACCAGTCTGATAAGAATAGGCTAATAGCAACTGTGGAAGGTCACAGAACACTGACCAAGAAAGCAATAATTAACTGCCTACTTGAGACAGCTTATTTTTCACAATAATGTTTTGATCATCATTTTCCCTAATTTCCCTTAAAAATCCCTGATCCAGAGAAACAACTTAGAGAAGTGGTCTTTGAATGCTATTTCACTGCCTCTCCCAAGTTGATGACTTCTCCAATAATGCTAATTTTCCTTTCACTAAAGCTCATCTCTTGGGTTTTTGGCTTTCATGCAATGAGTAGCCCAGATCTGAGTTTGATTATAGGACTAAAGGTGTGAGCCATGAAACCTGGCCTTGTTTCTTGAATAGATGGACAAATGGAAAGATATTACAAAAAAGTAGACCTGCATTAAGCAATGGAATTTGTATCAAGAATTGTGTTATATTAGACTTAATGGACAAAACACAACACATTGAAAGGAATATTGTACCACAGAATTAATGGGTATAGTTTTTTGAATAAATATAGAAATTGACCCTCCCAGTCTTAAAATTTGAAACTTTCATTTGAGTTTATTTCCCAGGAAACTGATCCTCAGGTCAGGAACTGAAACCTACCAGCTCACGCATCCAGCCAATGAGACGTAAAACCCCTCATTCATCACGATTGCTTCCTTACCTCTCCGTAATTCCTGTTTTCCTGTACATAGCTAATACATTCCTTACCTGCTGTACAAATCTCCAATGTATTCAGTTGAGTTACACAGGTTTGAGGTTTGGCTCCCATCTCTACAGCTGACATCACCCAAATGAAAAGCCTGCTTCCCTGGCAATACTTGTTGTCTTGGTGATTGGTTTCCTGTGCTGCAAACATTTGAGACCTAGATGGAACCGCTGGCATTTCAGTAACAACATTTACAATTTTTATATTGGAACATAGTAACAATGTTAGTCATTTATCTATGACACATAGAAGAGAGCAGATAGAACTCCATGTCATGGTAATATGACAGAAGGAGGAAAAGATGGTTGCAGCAGTGTGCAAGTTTGCAGATTTTGTGTTAAGATAAAGACAAAGCTACCATCTGGGGACCTCTATATTATTCAGTCTGAGGAGAATAATAGAGGTTGTGTAATAAGTTTGAGGATATGAGAGTATGATACTATATAGCCAGCCTTTCCTCTCACATTTTAAGTTTCATCTTTCATGCCACCTCTTGCAATGCTATCTCCCACCAGAGGCCTTCCCTGGATATACTCTCCCATGTACTATGTAATCCCACTCCCAACTAGTCCACTGCTTGATTTATTTCCTTCACAACACTTTTCACTATGTTAGTTTATTTACTTATTGTCTTTTTGCCCTAGTGTTTTGTTGGTTCAATGGACAAAGGATGCTGAACTTGTTCATATCTATTCCGATTATCTTAATTTCCATTAGAACTTAAGGTAATATGTGATTAAAAAAAAAAAAAACTTAGTGATTATAGGCTGAAAGGTAAAAGAAGATGGGGGAACTTTCTTTCTTGATCAAATGATAGGTATCACAGCTGAGAAAAATTTCTTTGGGGAGGAAATAGGAAGTTTTTGTCTGAGTTGCTAAGAGTGGGAGTGGTGGGGGGGAAGGAGAGGGACAGTTCAGTGACAACAGCAGCTGAAATTCAGCTGAATAGCCAGGGGAGTCATAGCCTGAGCAGCCTCTCTTGGAGCAAGCCACAACCACTCTGAGCCTTGGTTTACTCTGACATGAAAAGATTTTAGGTGGTCTCTAAGACCTCCAACCTCTTAAATAACATGATGATTCTTTTTACTCTGTTTTACCATTGCATCTTGTGTGTATCTGTATAATAAATTTTGCCACATTGCTTCACCCTTGCTTTGTGCATATACAGTACTTGTTTATTCTCTTCACAACTATAATTCAAACACATGTGAGAGGACAACTGGTGTGGGTGGATGGCTACTGAATTTAAATATTTTTGTTTGTAAGCTGATTTGAATTAACATATTGTCCTCTGCAGTTGTGTGAACATAAAGTGCTAGGCAGATATTTCTATAGACCACTGGACAAAAGTTATTCTGGTTCATTTCTTCTAAAGCATCCAGCTCAAATTGTTTCCATACTCTTCTTTTTAGAGTAACTTATATGACTTTCTAAATCTTTTCACTTGGCTGCCACAGATTTGAGACAGATAATATATTTTTCTGTCTTTTTGTCTGTTCTAAATGTCCAGGCTGCAGGAGACAATAAAACAGGCTATGAATTCCTGAGCTGGTTTCCATTCATAGGAGACATTAAGCTCCACAAGACTGACCAAATTGCACATCACCAGGTCCCTGCAGCCCTGAGAGTGCCTCACATAATTATTTAATTTATAGTTGTAAATCACATTTGGATCATAAAATTCCAGTTAGATAAGTGTATGGAGCAAACGTGTAATTAAGATTAGAGTCCTCACAAAGAAGGTGACTATTATTTATGGTCGTTACCATCCTGATACTGTAAAATGAACTGAAGTTTTAGGATTCTTAAATTACTTAAGGGTCCTAAGGTAATTTCATATTCATTAATAAATCCAACTAAACTAGTACAAATTATTGACATTGACCATAGAGCTGCAAATTAAAAAAATCATTGTGCTTCCTTGCAAAATATTTGAAGTTTAAAGTGACAATCTGAATGGAAAAATTATATGACTGCTTACTAGTGAAGTACATTTACATTGTCATCCTAATTGATATGCTTAGAAGTTTAAACCATGGTATATTTTCTTCTCTACCTGTTTTGTTTGTTTGTTTGTTCCCACATAGTACTTTGAGGGAGTATATCTTAGTCTCATCTTTCTAACCCCAGCTCCAGCTCAATGCCACACAGCAAACTTCATCAGCTAAGAAAATAATTGCTAATTAAAATTACTGAAATAAAATATTTTCAATGGATATTAAGCAGTCATACAAAACATATTTTTAAGAGTTTTGAGAATATGAAGAAAATTATTGGGTTATGATATTATGTATTACACTGAAAGAGTGTGATCACAAATATGAAATGAACGTTTGTCATATGCGGTTCTCGCTCTCTGCTCTAGGTAATGGAATTATATTTAATTTTAGTTTCTTTCCTAGTGTTTATTTTTTATTGCAAATAATGCATTGAATGTTTCTCACTTTATAAGAATAAAAAGAAAAAAGTATTTTTAGAAAGATGCCCTTTTTTATCCTTTTTTATATATGAACCTGTGTATCTGGCTGTGTAAATATTGCAGGTTTAATATTATAAAAATTAATAGTATATCAATTGATTATTTCTTATTTCTTTGTTTTATACAGGCAAAATTCTTATGAATATGAATATAGTATGCATTTCTTTCCACATCTGTTCTGAGAAAATAAATAATACGCGGTAAAGTTCTAAATCTGACATAGTGTAGCTTTTTAGTGGAGGGGAAATAGTAAAGCAGAACAGCAATAACAACAGAAAAACAGGAATCATTTATACATCTCTCTAGGCTATTATCTTGGCAAATCTGAAAGGAAAGGAAATGAACCTCGGGTCACATACTTAGTTCTCAATGTGATGATTGCCATTGGTGAATTTTCATTTGGAATATCCACATCCAGTGGTCTATCTCAGAATGCTTCAATATCAAGTCATTGTGTTTGCTGCATATGTCCTTATATATTCAATAACCATAACAACTTTAATGTGTATAAATCTTACAAAATTTCAAAATGCTTTCTCCATGTTGAAATATGAAGATGTTATCTTTTAGATATCTAATGTAATTTAGGTAAACAGGAAAGAAAATAAAAATAAGTATTTATTGAGAAACTACTTGTGTTGATAAAATAAATAATTTTACACATGCTATCTCTTGATTCGTCGTGGCTCACTGTAAGGTAATTATTATTTCCTGCAGTTGGCAGAATCTTGTCCCAAAGACACTTATGTCTGAATCTGCAGGAAGTGTGAATATCATGTATTATATGGCAAAGGAACTCTGTATCTTTAATTAAGGTCATAGGCCTTGAAAGTGAGAGATTGCTCTGAAATATACAGCTAAATATAATATAAAAAAGCCCTTAAAGACAGAGAGCTTTCTACAGCTGAATGCAGAGAGGCAGTAATAGGGAAAGTCAGTGAGATTCCAAGCATGATAAGGATTCCATGTGTCTTTGCTGGTTCTGAGATGCAGGTGGCCATATGCAAGGACCAGAGAAAGGCCTCTAAACGTTAAGGGCAGCCCAGCATAAAAAATTAAAATAATTTTTTTTTTAAATGACTTCAATCCTACAACTTATGGAACTGAATTCTGCCAAAATCCTGAATGAATGTGGAAGCAGATACTTCTCCCAGCCGCCAGAAGACAGCTTAGCCAGGTCAACATTTTGACTTCAGACATAAAAGATCATAAGCAATGTAGCCACACCACACGGGACACCTGACCTACAGCAACTATGAGATAATAAACAGGTGGTGTTTTAAGCAGCTAAATTGGAGGTACAGTGATGCAAAGCTTAATCACAGGAATATATTCTGAAAAACAGCATCCTTAAGCAAGATTGTCCTTGTGTGAACATCATAGAATGTACTGACACAAACCTAGATGGTATAGCCTACCACACACCTAGGCTACAAACCTGTACAGTATGTACTGTACTGAATACTTTAGGCAACTGTAACACAACAGTAAGTCTAAATAGATCTAAACATAGAAAAGATATGATAAAAATAAAATATGAAAGATTTAAAAAATGGTACACGTATATAGAACACGTGACATGAATGAGCTTGTAGGACTGGAAGTTTCTCTGGGCAAGTCAGTGAATGGTGAGTGAATATGAAGGCCTAGGACATTACTGTGCACTACTGTAAACTTTATAAACACTGTACAATTAGTCTACATTACATTTATATTTTTTCTGTTTTTAATAATATGTTAACTTTAGCTTACTTTAATGTTTTATAGACTTTTTAATTTTTAAGTGTTTTGACTCTTGTAATAATACTTAGCTTAAAACATCAACACATTGTACAGCTATATAAAAATCATTTTTCTTTACATCCTTACTTTATAAACTTTTTTCTATTTTTAATACTTTTTACTTTTACTTTTTAAACATTTATGTTAAAAATGAAGATAAACACACACGTTAGCTGAGGCGTACCCAGGGTCAGGATCATCAATATCACTGTCTTCCACCTTCACATCTTGTCCCACTGGAATGTCTTCAGGGATAGTAATGTGCATGGAGCTGGCATCGCCTGTGATAACAATCCCTTTTTCTAGAATACCTCCTGAAGGACCTGCCTGAGGCTGTTTTACAGTTAACTTTTTAAAAAAGGCATACAGAAAGGATACACTCCAAAATAACCATAAAAAGCATAGTATAGCAAGTGCACAAATCAGTGACGGAGACATTTATTATCATTGTCAAGTATTATGTACTGTATATAATTATATGTGCTATATTTTTATATCACTGGCAGCCCAGTAGGTTCATTTACACCAGCATTATCACATACACCCCAGTAATGTGTTGCATTACAATGTCACAACAGGTATGACATCACTAGGCCATAGAATTTTGTCAACTCCATTATAATCTTACAGGACCATCCTTATTGACTGAAATGTCACGATGGGATGCAGGACTAATTTGATACAGTGGTTTGAGAAAGCTAATACATTTTCTCACTTTATGGTTGAGGATGATTCTGAGGCTCAATAGATCATTTGCTTAAGATCAAACAGCCCTATACAGAAGAACTATTTTTCACTGTAGAACTTTGATTCTAAACTGATTTTTCTACCACACAATAGTTAAAAGGAATTGATAATTATGTGAGACAAATCACCTTCTTTGCCATATTTTGTCATACCACCTAATATGTGAAGATGACAATCATCAGCACAGATAATAACATAATAAAAACATTTTTAAATGTGCGCCATATGCCAGATATTCTGCCAAGCACTTTAAATTACCCATCGTATTGAATATCCGTAACAATAATATAAATTTGGTTCTGAAACCTTCTTCACCTCTTGATGAAGAAACAGATTTGTTTGTTTGTTTGTTTAGAGACACAGTCTTGCTCTGACGCCAAGACTGAAGTGCAGTGGCATGATCATGATTCACTGCAGCCTTGAACTCCTGGGCTCAACAATCCCTCCACCTCAGCCTCCCAAGTAGCTGGGACTACAGGCACGTGCCATGTTTCCCAGGCTGGTCTTAAACTCCTTGTCTTAAGCTATCCTCTCGCCTTGGCCTCTCAAAGTGCTTGGACTATAGGTGTGACACTGCACCTGGCCAGAAACGGAGTTTTTAAAAGGTTAAATTACTTAGCAAAGTAAGTGGTAGGTTTTCAGTCTTCCAAGCTGGGTGTTTAAACTTTAGTAAAGTTATACATGAAAGTAAGTTACACAATCTGTGGCCCATAGAAAGAGTCTAAACGTTAGTTTCTGGTTTTATAATTATTACTGACAACAATAGATACATATTTTTGAGCTCTGACTTCATATGTGTTCCTAGGCATTCATGTAGATATTTCGCAAATATGCAGTCACTTCTCTGCACAGCCATGTGAGATTAATCTTGTGTCAATGTAACAATTAGAGAATTAAGGTTTAAGGAGTATAAATTAATTCTCTGAATCTATAAAGCTAGTAAATGGCAGTGCCAAATTTAAACCCAGGTCTGTGTGACTCCAAAGCCTATGTTTCCAAATTTCAAAATCTTGAATTTAAAATATTAATCAGAATAAGTGGAGGAGCACATCTTCTCCTTAGGAATCCATGAAGGTTAATGTTGATCTATGGAAGTTAAAAAAGTCAACCACTTAACCCATCCAAATCTCTCAGGCATTAGATTCTGGCTGGAAGACTGCCTTTTCATTGTAAGGCACGTGTGAGCCCAGGGATGAGGTGAGGGCTCTTGGCCTTGCATGGAGACTCCTGGAAGAAGTATCCTCTATGTCAGAGACAGGACATCATCTCTGATCCCTTCAAATAAATGATTATGTCTTGAAACTCAGGAATGTGGGAAGGAACCTTCAGGGCCAATACAGCTTTGATGTAAATCATTTCCTAGTGCTGGAGAAGTGTGCTTCCAACACTGATGCCACCTGAAAACAAATGATCATACTACATATTTAATCAGGGGCCCTCCTGAGAGCCTTCTGCTCTCACCTGGGCGCAAGATAGCCTATCTTCTTATGAATGCTCTAAAAGTTTTGTCACAGGGAACAAAAATGTGTTCTTTTTTTCTTTACAAAGGCATTGTAATTAGACCAATACTATGAGATTATTTTCTAAGGGCCAACGGAGATGTATACATATAGTGAGTTCTCACTGGCCATTGTTGATAGGTTCTTGGAAATTTTTACTTTAAATAAACTGATATCTATCAAAACCAATTTTTTCTCACTAATACTACAATAAAATGACATTGAAGTAAGCAATATTTTCGAGATTATAGGTTGATTTAATTAAATTCAGTGTTTCTAAAAACCCATCAACGATGTTAAGTGAAGACTTGCTGTATTTAACATGGCTTATCCAGCTGGTGCTGTGTGAATCTCATGTATATTATTATATACCATCCCCTTTCTCTTTGTTTCATGTTTTGTTTTGTTTTGGGACAGGCTCTCAATCTGTTGCCCAGGCTGGAGTGCAGTGGCATGATATTAGCTCCCTGCAACCTCTGCTTCCTGGGCTTAAGCAATCCCCCTGCCTCGCCCTCCCAAGTAGCTGGGACCACAGGCTCGCACCACCATGCCCAGTTAACCATCTTTTTTCTCTTCTGTGCCCTCTGTCTCTCTCTTACTCTGCACACATATTGGCATACATGAAATAAGGGATACATTCTTATTTCCATTTTATTGATGAGGTAGCTAAGACTCTAAGTAGCTAAATACATTGTTCAGATTAAAAAACAAAAAACAAAGAGGCCGGGTGCAGTGGCTCATGCCCTTAATCCCAGCACTTTGGGAAGCTGAGACAGGTGGATCACTTGAACTCAGGAGTCGAGACCAGACTGGCCAACGTGGTGACACCCATCTCTACTAAAAATTTGAAAATTAGCCAGGTGTGGTGGGTGCCTGTAGTCCTAGCTACTTGGGAGGCTGAGGCAGGAGAATCGTTTGAACCCAGGAGGCGGAGGTTGCAGTGAGCCAAGATTGTGCCCCTACACTCCAGCCTGGGTAACAGAGTCAGACTTCGTCTCTTTAGTTTGATGAGTAATAGGCTTAACACTAGTCCACAACATGTTCCTCATTGGTTTTAATTTGTGACATGACTTGCTTAGTGTCTGCTCTGGTTGTTGGCAGTGGCAGTGGTAATGTTATCTTTGTTATCATCATCATCATTTTTAAATATTATAAATGCACTTTAAGCTCTTTTGGTTATAGCAAGTATGGAACATACTTACACAGCAATTGCTTATTTTGATTAATATTAGGATATAGTCATTGGTGCCTTGGTAGATGGTATTTGTACTGCACTTTGATTCACCAAGTGTTAACCTATGGGTTTAACGTTCACAAATCTACAGCTCAGGTAAACATATCACCATCACTTCATAGATGAGAAACAGAGGCTGAGGGGGGTTAAGTAATAAATCTGAGATTTCACAGACAGTGAGGGGTTGCACCAGCCCCCATGTCCTGGTTTCCATGGTGCCAATCACATGCTGTTTTCACAATTCCACAAACAGTAATTAATAAACAACTGGGAAAGAGAATCACTTCATTGAATTCTTACATTTTCTATAGTGCCTCTCTTTCTAAATTTTAACTTTCCACCATGATGCTAGTATAGGTATTTTTGCATTAGACTCTTATCATTTCTTTACAGGGATTGTCTCCTTGCTCAACACATTGTGGAAAACCTACACAATTTCTGCACATCAACATGGAATCATTGAATAAAGAAAAACCAGAACAAAACCCTCCCCTTCTCCCAAATTACAAATCTTTCTCTGAGTATCTTAAAAATTCTTATGTGATAAGCCAAAAGAATTTGACTTTCTCGGGTAATAAATCCCTTTTCTTGGGGAAAATACCCAAAATATGTTACTAATGGAAAGCTAATAATATCTAATTCCAAGATGATACTACTCTTATTCTTAGGTATGCTTTTATCATTGAAATAGCATATTTTAAAAACATATCTGACATTTCTAGACTAATCTCTCTAAAATGGCGATTCCTGGTTCTAGTCATTCAGAGCAATGGCACTTTTATTTATCTAGAATATCTATGTAATTATCACGGAAAATTTCTGTTCCACTCAAGTTTTACCTCCTCAAGACCTTTCCTGAGTCATTAGTCTAATTTAGTATTCCTTCACTCTATGTCTCTAAAGCAACTCTTTTATATCTGTAGCACAATATTTTGTTATCGTTATTTTACTGGAACATATCTCTTACTAGTCTTTTAGTTTAGTCTTCCTTTTCCTTTACTCATATTCCCAAGGCAGAGGAGAATAATAATATTCTATACTCAGTAAGTTCTCATTCAATACATAAATATAGTAAAAAAATTTTAGAAATGTGGCTAACTGGAATATAAACATATATTTCTATATATTTTGATATATGAGAATGATTTTCAACAGAGATGATAGCATATAATATTTGTCCATAAAAGATTCTGTTAAGGGCAAAAAACTTAACCTTTACAGATAAAAATCTATACTGATTAAGGAAAGACCTTAGCACCTTAGCAGTTGTCTATAGGAAGTGATTACTAACTATTATTGATAGAGGTACAGATGACTTAATTTGCAATTTAAGTGATATGTCTGTCATTGTTATGAATTGTCTACCTGGAATTGTAGCTGGTTCTTGGGGGGAGGGTATGCAACGTGGAGGTTAGCAAAACACTTCTGTTTAGTTTCCTTCTGACTTCACTTCAGGGTAACAGAATGTACAATGATAGGTTTTTAGCTAATATAGGTGGTTTTAGCTAACATAGGTGGATAAGCTCTTGAGGAACTCACAGCATATATTATAATGTTTCAAATAGCCAGGAGGAGAATATTGAATGTTCCCAACATAAAGAAATGATAAATGTCTGAGCTAATTACACTGATTTGATCACTATACATTATATGCATCAAAATATCACAATGTACCTCATAAATATGTATCATTATTAAGTGTCAATTAAGAAATAAAAGAAATGTGGAAAGACTGTCAGTTTAGGTTCAGCATAACAGGTGCTCCAATTGATGTATGCATGTAATGCTATGGTGACACAGGCGATGAGAACTTAGTACAACTTTTGTGGCAATTGTATAGGCGTAACTCATTCTCCATTTTTATTGACTGTTATATATAGCAGAATGACTAATGCATTATAGATATTCAATACAGTTTAGTTTCCCACCTCTTCTCTTTTTCCCTCTCTTTCTTTATAGATTTTTAAATTACAATTAATAAATTGATCCTTTTACTTTTTTTTTTTTCATTGACCAGCATTGATTTGCTTATTCTCAGATAGACATTAGGGCAAAGAGTATGGCTTTGTGAAAACCCCAGGGTGAGGTCTCCTTAGGTTGTACCCGTGTTTTCTTGTAACAATAAGTGAATATGTTTTGCAATAGATTTCGTCAAATTGAGGATTAAACGTATTATGTCAAAGAGGCATCTATAGACAAATCCCTGTACATTCTTGGATATCTGGTCATTGGAGAGACACTGTAATAAATAGACTGAGGAAAACAGTTTCTGTTTTGGGAACAGCCCTGAACACTCTGGGAAGAAGACAAGAGTAAGAAAGGGCAGCCTGTACATTCATATTTGTAGATCTAGAAACTAGTTTGAAGATGTCTATGCTGTCTCCTTTGTTCAGGGCACAAAGGGCATCGAGAATTCTCCCTTTCTCCAGCCTGCAAAGAAATCCGTGAAGATCAAACATGAACAGTGGGGTACAGCTAGCTGGGATGCAGTATTTCTCCACAAAAAAATAGCTGGAGATTCAATTGCCAGAAACGTATTATTTTGCAGATCAAAGTACTCAGGGAAGTTAGATGTCTCCATGATTCAGTTGACTTGTGAGGTGTAAGGAACAAGCCAACATTCTACTATTAATATTATACTAGAAAGAGAAAGAAGATACTGTGAAGGTTTAGTTGAAGTTCTTACAATAAAAGAGAACAGCTACTAAAGAAAGAGGAAGAGTGGCTTAATAGTTTCTGTATTATGCCCTGGCCCAAAAGACAACTACCTAGAAGTCTTTGCACCTATCATAGTGCAAGTTTTATATCTCAAATGTACCCTCAGGCAAGTTTCTTTTTATTATTTGTACTGCCTCTTTTCCACTTAAAAATCATTTCATTTTAGGATGCACAGTTCTAGAACAAAGACATTATTTAATTATCTAAAGTCATATGGCTATGTAAGCAAAGAACTCAAGAATTTGTGATCTGTTTGAGAGTACATATGATATGATAACCTCATCTTTAAACTGTCCTCTACAGAACCCTCAGAAAAGCTACAGATGTGGATCAAGAGTCATGAGGAGGTGAGGGATGGGACTTGAGAGGGCAGCCCATCAGGATCCTCACCCCTGCACCAAACAGAGAAGCAGCACTTTTATCTGTCTTATAAATGTTTCTGTGAAATATTTTACTTGAAAAAGAGTTTGTAAGTTAAACATAAACTTGAAAACCATTAGAGTATTGTAAAGAATACAGCTATAGAATAAATGGACCAAGACTTTATACTGAAACTCTACCACTTACTAATGATATATCCCTGTGACTATGTCTTATTTTTTATCTTTATTTTACTCATCTCTAAAATGGGAATATTACCACTGATTTTATAGAGTGTAGTAGTCAATTTTCATACTGCTATGAAGAAATACCCAAGACTGGGTAATTTATAAAGTAAAAGAGGTTTAATGGACTCACAATTCCGCATGTCTGGAGAAGGTATCACAATAATGGCAGAAGGCAAAAGAGGAGCAAAGACACATCTTACATGGCAGCAGGTGGAAGGACATGTGCAGGGAAACTGCCGTTTATAAAAGCATCAGATCATGTGAGACTTATTCACTATCATGAGTACATCATGGGAAAGACTCACCCCCATTACCTGTCACTGGGTCCCTCCTACAACACGTGGGGATTATGGAGCTACAATTCAAGATGAGATTTGGGTGGGGACACAGCCAAACCATATCACAGAGTGATTCAGAGAATTAAGTAAAAGGGAATTAACATTGATAGAGAACACATTAATTACCAAGCTCTGAAGAAAACTCCTCAACAAATGCTGTATTTCTCCCTGCTCTTCCCACTCTTCATGTGTACGCTAATGATAATGTACTCACAGTGCAGTGTACTGTTTATCCAGATTAGAATTTATTTATATTATCATGTGTTCTACATTACAGACACATTGGATGTAAAGATGATACAGCATATTTTATGAGAACTTTCACAGTTCCAAGGAAAGGACTTCGTTGCTAATCTCTTGCCATTTATTATCGTATTTGAGTACTTGCTGTTAAAGACACTGTGTAACGATCACTTCATTTCTTTCTGGAATTACCATTCTCTGTACTCCACAGCATGACCCTATAGACACATCATTACTCTCCAGTGTCTTCCAATCTCTGCAACTTTTACAAGTGGTCAGCTCTACCTTTCTATTAATCACCATGATACTGAGAAAAAAAACAAGCAAACAAATAAATTTAGCTAATCCTTCAAAGGATAGAAAATTGCAGTTATATGGGATAAATCAGTATAGAGAGCTAGCATACATCATGAGGATTGTAGTCAATAATAATGTGTTGTATAATAGAAATTTGCTGAGAGATTTTAAGTGGCCTTACTACACACACACACATGTACACAAACACACACACAGAGATAACTATGTGAGGTGATGGATATGTGAATTTGCTTGACTGTAGTAATAATTTCACTATATACATATATATCAAAATACCCTGTCATACATGTTAAAAATATACAACAAAATTAGTGAATCTTGTCCTTATTGGAAAACTGTTAAATCTCCAAAGCAAAAGCCCTCTAAAATCTCTTGAAGAATAAAACTGGTGGGTGAAGAGAACAGATAGTTAGATAGATAGATAGATAGATAGATAGATACATACATACATACATACATACATACATACACACACATATACATACATAGAAAGACAATTAATTGTTCAATTGCTTCTAACAAAATGAAGCTGTAACATTCCAAATGTAAAATAAAACTGATTTATAGACAGGAATTGTTAATGCCTGAATTAAAATACCTGTACTTAGTCATTTTAGGTTCTCAAGAAAGGCACCATTAAGAAAGTGATTTAAGAAGACAATCAAAGATACCATGTTTTGAGAACTCTTGATTTGATAAGCCTTGGTAGTTGCTTTAGAAGCAGTAAGTTTCATTTTCACAATAAGTTTATAAAATGTATATTATCAAATTCATATAATACATGAAAATGTTGTCTTAGAAGTTTAAAGAAGTTGAGCTTAAAGGTAGTGTTGAAGAGAAATGAGAGAAGTAAGTTGATGGAGTTTCTTTTCTGTAGCCTATCAACACAAATTTCTATTTTTGTAGGTTAGTCCATCTTTCTAATACTTGTTTAAGGCAATGGTCATAACCTGATGGCAAATGTCTTCCTATATGGAACTATCTAAATTAATATAGGGAACTAGAATTGGAGTACTGGTTAACAGGAAAATCTTTGGTGTCAGACCCAAGAATAAATCCTGGTTCCAACAATTACTAATTGTGAAAACTTGGATTAATTACAGAACCTCTCTGAATCTTGGTTTGTTACATATAAATTGGAGTTAACCATCCCTAGTTCACACAGCTATGGTGAGGATGATTAAAAAGTGATGTTCAGTTGCTGATGATGTAGTAAGTATTCAGTAGTTAGTTGATGATACTTGAAGATGTTCCCCACTTTCCAAACAACCAAAATTTGGAAGCTTTCTATTTTATCATTGTGAAATTCACCTCTCCTCAGCCTCCATTGTGGACACAGATACAATTATAGCCAGAAACAGTATTTACTAATCTTGATCTCCATGTGTTTGCCATGTGAAGCATGTCTGTTTGCTTCTGTGTCACTTTGTCTCCCTAAGGTGGGGTTATTTTGGACTGATAGATTCTCACTCTTTCAGGGTCTCAAACTCCTGAGATTTAAAGGAAAGAGAGAGAAATACATTTCAGCAACTTTTCTCATTTGATCACTCTTGAGTGAAACAATTATTTGAAAAGGTTAAGGAAAATATATATTTGATGATTAGCAATGTATTTATTATGCACCTCCTCCAAAAGTCTGGAAGCATATATTCAAAACTATAACAAAATCAATAAACAAATAATAAAAAAAACTGTTTCTCAATTTTATGAGTTTTAATGCCTACAAAAGCACCTTTCTTGAGTTCCATTTTAATGTTATCCTTTTGATTCAGTATAACCAAATGCCACTGGAAGAATATTCCTAGATTATTTCCTGTAGTGACCATCAGACACTCTTCCTTGCATAGTTTCCCAATATATAAATCCCCAGATTAAAATATTACTTACACATTTGAATTGTGTAGATGTTTACTTCTTTTGAAACTAGCATATATTTGCCTATGTCTAACAATAACAGCTGAGTATGGAATCTTTGCTTTTCATATTCACCAAATCTAACAGAAAGTACAGAATTACATTTAATTTTCAATCAAAAATTGTGCTAAATTAAATGTATACATTTCATACATATAGTACAACTTCTAGATCTTCTTTTCCATGTAACTAAAATACGTATGCCCTGTAATTTACATTTATAAATGATTACCATTAAAAAGGGATTAACAACAATAACTAAAATCAGAAGTCCCATTCTTCAAAATGGGTTCAGATATTGGGGGAACCAGCCCCCGATATTTCAATGTAGGTTCTTTTCTATTTTCCCTAAGTGTCAGCTGGTCTGAGAATTAAAGGGAAAGAGTACAAAAGAGAGAAATTTTAAAGCTGGGTGTCCAGGAGACATCACATGTTGGCAGGTTCTGTGATGCCCCCTGAGCCGTAAAACCAGCAAGTTTTTATTAGCAATTTTCAAAGGGGAGGGAGTGCACGAATAGGGTGTGGGTCACAGAGATCACATGCTTCAAGGGCAACAAAAGTTCACAAGGCAGAAGGTCAGGGTGAGATCACAAGGTCAGGGTGAATCTAGAATTACTAATGAAGTTCCATGTCCCACTGTGCACGCACTGTCATTGATAAACATCTTAATAGGGTTCAAGAGCAGATAACCGGTCTGACTAGAATTCACCAGGCTGGAATTTCCTAATCCTAGCAAGCCTGGGGGCGCTGCAGGAGGCCAGGACGTGTTTCATCCCTTATCTGCAACTGCATAAGGCAGACACCCCCAGAGCGGCCATTTTAGAGGGCCCCCTGGGAATGCATTCTTTTCCCAGGGCTGTTAATTATTAATATTCCTTACAGAGGAAAGAATTCAGTGATATTTCTCTTACTCATTTTTGGCAATAAGAGAAATATGGCTCTGTCCTGCCTGGCTCCCAGGCAGTCAGACCTAATGGTTATCTCCCTTGTTCCCTGAACATCACTGTTATCCTGTTCTTTTTTCAAGGTGCCCACATTTCATATTGTTCAAACACACATGCTTTACAAACAATCTGTGCAGTTAACGCAATCATCACAGGGTCCTGAGGCGACATACATCCTCAGTTTACAAAGATGACAGGATTAAGAGATTAAAGTAAAGACAGGCATAGGAAATTATAAGAGTATTGATTGGGGAAGTGATAAATGTCCATGAAATCTTCACAGTTTATGTTCTTCTGTCATGGCTTCAGTAGGTCCCTCCATTTGGGGTCCCTGACTTCCCGCAACAGATAAGCAAACTAATAAAAATAATAGCCATTTAGCAGGAGAAAAGGCATCAAAGGTAGGGCCTTCTTTTTGATGCTGATGAAATAGCCTTAAAGGAGTAAATCTTATTTTCATGACATTAATCAACTCTGCATTGACCATTATGGCAACTTCAGGTTCCTCAAAGATAGGTGATATTTATCCACTGAGCTGTTCCTTAGTGGTTTTGTGCTCTGATTTAATTTTCCTCATGTACTTGTTATGGATTTAGAAGTATACTAGTGTCAGAAGTGAAGAGAGAAGCAAAGAAACCCTGGAGAATAAAAAGATCATCATTCATTTCATTCCCTTTTCCTCTCATTTCGGGTGGCTCTCTTAGTTGTTGATTTCGGATGGACTTCTCAGCCCACAGTGACACTCAGTGGTGGTTGAGCAGACAACAGCAGATAATTTGGGGAACAGAACCTCAAATAAATCTTATCTAATGTGTTAGAATCTTAGACATCTGATTTGAATCAATCAATATGCAATTGTCTTTTCAAGACTCTTATTATTAATTAGTATAACTCTCTGAATGCTGGTTCATCATCACAATCACTTTCATTAGGCATTTTACCAAAGAAGAAAACTGGCCGTGTTACTGTAAGTGTGTAAAAGATAAACATCTTTTATTAGAATGTTACACTCTCTATAACTTCAGAAAAAAACGTACACACATGCATTTGCAGACTCCTACTTTCAATCTTGCCATCTGCTATGGTAGTAGTTACTCACATGTGGCTACTGAATACTTGAAAAGTGACTAGTGAGACTAAGAAAATGAATTTTTAATTTAATTTAATTTTAATTAATTTTAATTTAGCTGTAAAGACTGCTACCATATTAATTATGAGAAATCTTGTGAGTGCATTTGGAATAATTTTGACATGTGAACCTACTTTTTCAACTGTAAATTTTATAAAATTTTAATGCAGATAAAGTATTCGTGATGACAATTTAGCATACAAATTAAGATATATTATAAATGTATAATGCACACTGGATTTCAAAGATTTAATAAGAAAAACTATATATCTTAATAATTTTATACTAATTTTCATGTTAAAATATTATATATAATAAATTAAAATATGTTAATGTTGATTCTTCGTGTTTCTTTTTATTTTTGTTAATGTGACTACTAAAAACTTAATTTGTATATATTTCTGACATTATATTTCTATTAGGCAGGACTTCTCTAGGTGGCATATTATCTAGACTCTTCTCTAAATATATTTGATTTAAACCAAATTTTAAATTTCTTGGGTTCCTGGTTTTTCCTAAGGTTGAAAATAGGAATGAGAGAGCAAGAAACAAAGATGATGTAACAGGCAGAGTTCTATGTTTTCTTGTTTTGCAAAAAGGCACCTTCACTAAATGATGACTTCTTTACATAATCAATTTACAAGTTATTTATTAGTAACATCACATACCGGGGCCTGTTGTGGGGTGGGGGGAGGGGGGAGGGATAGCATTAGGAGATATACCTAATATTAAATGAGGAGTTAATGGGTGCAGCACACCAACATGGCACATGTATACATATGTAACAAACCTGCACGTTGTGCACATGTACCCTAAGACTTAAAGTATAATAAAAAAAAGAGTTATTTATTAAGTGCCTATGATTTTCCTGGGTAAAAACTAGGGAATGAAAGAGAAAATGCTCATATCTACTGAATCTTATAAACTAGTGGTGCAGACAAACACTGAAAACACAGACACACACATGTGTGAAGATAAACTGGGATGACTACATGTAAGAAGTGGCCTGAGTTCAATGACAGAATTAAGGAATAGGAGGTGGACCTATTAGTGTTAACCAAAGAAGAGTTCTCTGAGGCTATGACTTTGAACCCAAGCCTTGTTATATGAGTAGAACCTGGGCAAAGAACCAAGGAGACAGAGTTCAATGCAGAAAGAGAGCACCTACAAATAACTGGAGGTGGAAAAGAGCTTAATGTGGTTGAGAAATTACAGAGATGTCAGTGAGACTGTAGCTCAAGAAATGAGTATTGTAAGAGGCCAGAAATGTCTGGTGAAGTTCACAAGATCTGAATATTTTGAGGCCTTGCAAGCCAAGGCAAATGATTTAGATTTTACTGAAAGGATAATATAAAGCCATGGCAACATTTTGAAACACATGAAAAATATTTTAGTTTTATAACTTGAACTGTGTGGAAAGGCTGGTAAAGGGAAAGACTACAAGAAAATCCAACTATTCAGACCATCCAGCAAGAGGGTGTAACAGCTCTATGGATGTGGCATGATAGTTTTTTGGAATGTGGGGTTGGAGGGGCAGTACAGATAGAGGAAGATTGAAACTTTTGCTATGTATGTGTATATATACTATCTCCTGCCTCACCTGAGATTATGGGCTCAGTGAAGACCAGGGTCTTTTATAATTCATCTTATACAGACAGAGTCCAGCTTAGACATGACACATAATAGGTGATCAGTAAATAGACCTGCGTGTGTGTGTGTGTGTGTGTGTAAAACAGAATAAATATTTTTCTGTATCTCTATTGCAGAAGAAATAATTCTCTTTAGAATGGCATTTGAGATGAAATAAAGTATGGCTCAAAGCTATATTTTCAACCAACATTTCTCCCACCATTTTTTAAATACCAGATCAAGTGTATGCACCAACCACTTTACAGTAAGAGAAGAAGCCACAGTAGTGAGAGTTCATGTTTTGGTTTTGTACTCTAGCTATGGCAAGATGTGTGTTACATCTCAGGCCCTTGCTAAATATATGTTGGCTAAGCAGGTGCTTCTAAGACAAGATGGTGAACTGGGACTAAGTAAACTGATCGTTATAATCCTGCTTTTCCTTAGTTTCCTCTATTTCTCCATGATGAAATTCTGACAAAAATCACTTTACATTCCTCCACGGAAGAGAAAGAAGGCTATGTACTGGATGCAAGTTAAATTCTGCTTTTGTATACTCTTGAAAGGTTGGCATCCTTCCTATCGCCCTAGAAACATCAACCGAGTTTATGAACAGAACTTCATCTGGCACATCTGTCTGTGAGCATAGGAAATTAGAAACCAGTTTTGATTTAATTGGTATACCTCTCTGTTTATCTCATTGGACAGAGGGATTAGGTAAATAAAGGTCAGTTCTGAAAAGTATAGTCAAACAAATGTGAAAAAACATGCTTGTTTTCTCAATGGAATTAAGATCTATTCAGAGACCACAATCATATATTTGTTGGAACACTGCTTAGAATTTTATTTTCAATACTACATACCTGTTAGGTAAGTTTCCTTTTTCAGTATAAACAATGAATTGGATGGACAGTCAATAAAATGTTAAATCAAAACAAGTTTCTGAAAGTTAATTTGACAAAACAGTTAGTGTGTAGGGATTGGAAGATGGATGACCTACTTGTGAAAAATCAATTAGCATTTATAGTTAAATGGCAACAAATATACATATATGTATTTTTCCTATGATGCTATCAAGTAAATATTATCCCCTAAGAGCATTATGCTGCTTGGAATGCATTTTTAAAGTTATTTTAAAATCAATTTGCAATTCAACTTCACAACTTCTTGCAAAATTGCAATGCATCAATCCAGAACAAACAACTCATCAAAGCCCAGAAATACAGTGTCATCCAAATAATGAAAAATTATTTGCCACAGACAATAATTAAGACAGGAATGCCAATCGCACTCAAAATCTTTCTTAACATATGGGTAATTATTGAAGAATGATGACAGTAATGCATCAGCAAGCAAGGATGATCTCTGTTTTAAAGAATAAGATGATCTCTATTTTAAATAATAAGCTGTTTCTTACAGGAGGTAGATTTTGCTGGCTGATACTATACAAATATAACAACCAGGAGTCCTAACATACTAGATCAGATAATGGTTAAGAGACATACTGACCCAGAACACAGCTAAGGTAGAATGTGTCTATAGAAGCAAGAATATCAAAATGTCAGTCTATTTGGAAGTGGATTGTGTAGAAGCCAGAGAACTTCATTCACTGTGATCCTGGGTACTTGAGTCCATCCTTTGGCTAAGGCGCAAAGTCTCTCCATTGCCAACCTGCTACCCTTATGCTCAATGCCCTTCATTCCCTCTTGATGTTGCAACCACTGCAGACACCCTATACTCTGCTTGCCAACATAGTTTTCATCCTAAGATCACCTTGATTTTCAAGACCTCAGTGAAAACTACTTTGCGGACTCCAACTTTAAGACTCATTAATCCCTGATACCTTCTCCTTCCCTCTTAATTTTAAGAGCACTTATAGTCTAAATTATGTAATTTAGCAACTATTACCATAAAACACTTTGTATTTAACGTTACATTATGAATGTCCATTTCAACTACTGAAATATATCTGATTTTTTTTAAGTTAGGGTAAATACTGTCATCACCTCGCCCTATGTACTAATTCCCAATCTGACAAAACATGACTATGAATCCCAGGAGCTGTATGACCTAGGACAAATAACTTACCTGTTCTCAAAATGTTTGTTTCCTTATATTTAAAATAAGATAGAAATGCCTAGCTTGTGAGTCTTTGTGAGTTTTGAGGGCATAAGACACTGAGTGCATTTAACACAGTTCTGTTATTTAATAGATATGTCTCTTTTGTTCTGTTTCATTACCTAGAACTATGCTGAGCCTATTGCAGAAACTCAATAATGAGCTGATTTTATACTTTATCTTCCTAATCCTTGCTATGACATTCTTCTTTTTCTATTTTCTTTCAGCTTCAGGACTGATGAAGGTGCATTTCTGAACTGGTATTAAAAGGGTGAGAGATATTTATGTGAAACAACTGAAACATTTCAGTGTCAAAATACTCCCAAATACAGAACAACAGAATAGATCTGTGTGCTCACTCCTGCAAGAAAGGGAGAAGGAGGATCTGGAGGAAATTGAACGATAAAGCTTCCTAGCTGGATCCAGTAAATTTTCCCAACCTCTCCAGAATATGAAAAAAAAAATGTTGCTTTTCTGTTTTGGTAATTTTTCACAGTTATGAAAGAATTGGTGAGAGCAGTTTAGGAGATGCAATGACACTGTATAACAGAAGAAAAATAAAAGGTAATAAGTATTTTTTCCTATGTTTTCATTGCCATTATCAAACACTGAAAGCCTCCTGCAAGGATTATATAAAACTACAATTAACCTACATATCCCTCAGTCTCTTTTAGACGTTATACTTCTTGCAGAATGCTGGAAAATAGACTACCTGGTTTGCCGTCATATCCCAAACACTGAGCACATTTTCTGATACATAAAAGATGTCCAGGACATTTTATTGGGTGGTGGAGCCCCTTTATCTGCTAAAAGGCATGTTAGCTAATCTTGCTCATGCTAAAGTTTTCTACTTCATCTCTTTTGCCATGTATAAGAGACAACAACATGCAATAGAAAAGGCAACGTGGTTAGGTGGGGCTGAGTTAAAATGAAACTTGGCACTTATTAGCTGAGTATCCTTGAGCAATTTACTAACCAAAATAAACACTGTGGCTATGAAATAACTTATGTGTCCCACTCCACCAAATTAATATATTTAAGCCCTAACTTCCAATGAGATAGTATTTGGAGATGGACGGGGCCTTTTGGAGTCAAGTAGGTTTAGATAAGGTCATGAGGCGCTCATAATGAAATTAACACCCTCAGAGGAAATACCAGAAATCTTCCTCTCTCTCTCTCTCTTTCTCTCTCTAAAAAGGCAACCATTAGCCATCTGCAGGCTAGAAACAGATTTCTTACCAGAGAATTGAATTGGTTGGCACCTTAATCTTGGACTTCCCAGCCTTCAGAACTGTGAGAAATAAATTCCTACTGTTTAAGTCACCCAATCGATGTCATTTTGTTATGGCAGCCTAAGCTGACTAATGCAATTGTCCTCTTCATTATTAGCATTAGACATATCAATGATTTCCTCTTTTGCAGAATTAGACAGTCACTTATATATACCTATTTCTAAAATAGCTAATAGTATTGTTATTAACTAATGTTCATGTTTAACTGTCTCTTAGGCGTTTAGTTGTCTGCCCCACAGACAACACAAATCCAATACATACAAAATTGAGCATGCTATTCCACTACTCACAGTTTATCCCAATGAAAGGTACCACCACCAATACAGTGCTTCAGCTAGAAACTTGAGAGTCTGTATTAGTCTTTCCTTGCACCGCTTTAAAGAAATACCTCAGACTGGGTAATTTATTTAAAAAAAAGATGTCTAATTGTCTTATGGTTCTGCAGGCTATACAGAAAGCATGGCAGCATCTGCTTCGGGAGAGGCTTCATGGAGCTTTTACTCATGGCAGAAGGCAAAGTGGAAGCAGGCATCTTACATGGCAGGAGGACCAAGAGGGAGAGGGAGGAGGTGCCAAACACTTTTAAATGACCACATCTCATGAGAACTTACTATAATGATGACAGTTCCAAGGGGGAACGGGACGGTGTTAAACTATGAGAAACTGTCCCTATGATCCAATCACCTCCCACCAGTTCCCACCTCCAGCATTGGGGATTATATTTCCACATGAGATTTGGGTGGGGACACAGATCCAAACCATATCAGAGTCATACTAAACTCATTCATCTGAATGTTGCTAATTATTTCTGCTTCTACTTAGTAGTTAACCCAATCTGTGTTTCCATTTTGATTTCTATTGCTCCTAAATTTGTTGTGATTGTCATCAGTTTTTTCCTGGATTTCTCATGGTCTACAAACCATCCTTCTCCAAGTTACAGCTAAAATGATATTTCTAAAATGCTTTCTAGGTGTGAATATTACTCTGTTTAAATTTCTGTTATTGTTAATGTAATAATAATAATAATAGTAATACACAGGTATTGAGTATTGATAGTGTGCCAGGCACTTTTCAAAAGGTAGAAAGGGCACAAAACAATGGGAAGAACAGGTACTAAGCCACTAAAGAACTAATAAACATTACTTGATGCAGAAACTATAAAACACTTGGCTATGACTCTGTAACAATGGTATTTGAGAGAATGATAGGAACTGAACATGGAGAGGTAGCTGGAGTTAGATCGTGAAGAGTTTAAAATGCAAAGGCGTCTATGAGTGTATTTGCTATTACATTTCATTTTTTATATTTACTGGATGTTATAGACTTGAGTGCCATTTTTACCATCAAAGAATCTTGTCTCCCTATGAAACTTGTCACACAGTAGTCCCTAATGAGAAGGCAAATTCATAACAGAAAAAAGGAAAAAAATAAATTTCAGAAGCAGAGAGATTTAATGATTACCTACTCCTTCAGTCATATTGATTTTAATATAAATCACTCTATAACAATCACTATTACTGTACTAAATAATTCAGTCACATTTTCATCGAAACTGGGCCCATAAAATACTAGTCATATCAAGAGTAATAGGGGACATAGTAATAAATTTAATAGTCAGTAAGATACTTGTTACTATTAGGGTAGAAGGCTCAGAATAAGAAAAAGAGTGAACAGATCCCTTCCAAGCAATGAACAAGAAAGGCCCAGAACATAGAAATCTCTTGATAAAAAAGCACTAAAAACAGTAAAATGTTTATTTTCTGCTTGATCAAGAAAATAGGAATTAATATTCTTGGTAATCCTAAATACATTTACCAATTTGCTTCTTATATATCACAAAAATCCATCTCTTTTTTTCCCTTCCTTCCTTCCCTCCCTCCTTCCTCTCTCTCTCTTTCTTTCTTTTCTCTTTCTTTCTTTTCTTCCGCTCTCTTCTTTTTTTTCTTTCTCTCTTTCTTTCTTTCTTTCTTTCTCCTTTCTTCATCATTAGTCCCCAATTCCAAACCACTACCACAATAAATCTGTTTTATGAAGCCAGAGTGTTCTTTTCACAGCTTGATAAAGTTCAAGCAGCTTTCTACTGATGTAAGCACCAAATTCCCAACAGGACCTGCAGGCCCTGTCACCTCTGGCCTTTACCCACTTGCAGGCCCACTGCCTCTGAACCTGCCTGCCTAGCTTTCCCAGCCTACCCTCTAGCCACCCCATCTCCCTGCACCTTCTTGCTCCTGCCCTCAGATCCTTGCAAGTATTGATCCCTCAGTGGAGATGACCCCAGTGTTCTTTTAATCTATTTCCACGTGTCTCTCAGTCTCAACATCAATTTCCAAGAAGCTCAATAAAAGCAATTATTACTTCTAAATCACCAATACCTTTATCTAATTTTTTTTCTTCAGCTATTGTGAAACATTTTAAAACTTTTTTCTTGAAGTATAAAACAAACAGAAGAAAGTATGCATAAGAAAATTGTATAGCTTGAACATTTTTTTACAAAGTGACACCATCATGCTTTATTTGATTTTCAATGCAATTAACTGTGACTTTTATTAAACATTTGCTCTGTGATTAGTGTTTAGGGCACTGTGAAGGGCACAAGCAAATCCTTAAATAATTGCTTCTAGCCTTCACAGAGATCACCCTTTGATGACATCTACACTGTCAATTGGAAGCAGGAATGGCTAGAAATGACTCAGTCATCCATTTATTCATCTAGTATTTATTAAATCATTACTGTGTGCAAAAGATGGCTCAAAGGACACACAGATTCTGTTCCTGCCCTCATTGAGCTCAACTAAGTGACTAAAGGTAAAATATATGAGAGGGAGATTGTGTTTGTTATGGAAGTTCATGCAAACAAATAGTAATCCTAGTTTTATCAGAATGGGGCTGAGGTTTCTTACATTTTCTAAAGAGAGGGAAAGATTTTTAAGAAAATGACAGGGAAACTAAGACCCGAAAGTTCAAGGAGAGCTAGCCAAGAAGGAAAGATAAAGGATAAAATCTCTTCCAGGCAGAAGCCAAAGCTTCTGAAAAGGCCCAGAGGAAAGAAAGAGCTAGGTGTATTTGCTAATTGCATTTGGGGAGCTGAGCGTATCTGAGTCTTGCTGGAGTATTAATACTCATGAGTTGGAGAAAGTCCCTGTCTGGTGACTAAATTAGAAAAAGAGAGCTGACAAAGCCTGCTCTTACAAACATGTTTATATCTATAGTCCAATACTACTTGTCTCTCAGGACATTTTTTTTTCCAAATCAAGTTATAAAATCTATATGAAAACTGCAAGGCAGATATTCTGAAAACTAAGCTGCCAAACTCAAGCACAAGTACTGTAAAGGCTGCTTGGACTAGTCTTTGGGGACGATATGCAATTATCTAAAGTGAGAGGTGAAATGGGAAGATATTGACAAAGCAGGACTTACTGAATCCAGGAGGACCAGGCAGGCTGTCATTATGACATCAATAAAGCTTGTGCCCAGGGCAGGATTTAATATGTACAGACAACAGTCTTAATATAGAGGAGTTTCCTTCAATTATGGACCAAACAGATAATTTCTAATAAAATGGTACATTATCATCTATTCACCCTGATTTACACATCAGCTTCCTGCTCCAGGTTTGCTCTATTATCTCAGCAGTGATGGTCAGAGAGGACAGGAAGCTTCTGTCATACATATAAGGATAGAATAGATATTGCGACCAATTGCTCTAACCACTCTGATACTTGCTACTCAATCATGTAGGAAATAGTGATTGAGTCCTTGCTGTGGATCTGGTGCAGGCACCAGAGGTATGAAGTTGATTGAGAGATATAGAAAGTCTTTTCTAATGGAGCTTGCCTTAAAGAGATAGACAATAGGTAAGTGAACAGGTGAATTAGGTGACTTCAAGTAGTAACATATGAAGGAGTGAAAATAAGAGAATTGCAACAGATAGGAGTCAGGGAATGCTCTCTGGATAAAAATATTTGACCTGAAACTTGACAAAAAAGAAAGAAATAGACCAGGACAAGAGCTGGATAGCAGAGGAAACATTAAGAAGAAAGACTTAAGTAGGAATGAGCTTTTGGCTCTTTGCAATCACAAAAAGGTAGCTTGTGTCAAGGGAGCATAGAGATGAAGAGAGAGGAATGTAGAAATCACATTCACAGAAGCAAGCAGGCGCAAGGTAATTCAGGTTTTGCATCTAGGTTAACAAGTTTGAAATTTTCTAAGACAGTGACTTGATTTATATTTGCAATAAGATAATTCTAGCAGTGTTATAGATACATTTTTGTAGAGAAAAATAAGTGTAGAAGAATGGAGACCAGTTGGGAGGCTGTTGCAGTAATTCAGGCTAGATATGCTCATGGGCTGAAATACGTTGGTAGCAGTGGAGACAGAGAGAAGGGGTCAAACTCAAAACATATTTTAGAGGTAGAGTTGAGAGGACATTGTGATAGATTGAGTGTGGGGTATAAGGGAAAGAGAAGCATCAAGGAAGATCCTTCATTTACTAGCTTCTGCAAATTGTAGGTGATGGTGTTAATTTCTTGAGAAAAAAGGCCTTTCTGACGGCTGTTAAAGCAATTACTAAGCGATGTTCAGCCTGCTATAGCATTATATTCTCCAGTTAATTGTGGAGAAAATTGCTTATCATTAGAAAGGAAAAAAAAATGAAGAGCAATGTGGGATAGTACAAGGAAAGATGAGTGTTGTGAATGAAACTATTCAAGTCTCTCAATGAACTCAGCTGGTACCTACTGTCCCCAGCAGCCACCAGAGGCTTCACCAGTGGATCCACCAACATAGCTCCCATCTGGGCTGGGGCAGTTTGCTTAAAAGTCAGGGGCCAGTTTTCTGGTGGGGCTTTTGTGACACAACCACAGTGTGAAAGTTTAAGAGTTTTTAGTAATTACAGACCTTAGAGGGTACACTGCACCTTGGAAGCCACACACATTAGGGTCAGGGAGAGAAGGCAGAGAGGCAGAGAGAGAGAGAGAGAGAGAGAGAGAGAGAGAGAGAGAGATTAGGGAACCATGGGCCAATGGCTTTATTGGGTCCAAGATATTATCCACACAGGTTTCTTGCAAGTAATTAATTGGTAGGTGTAAAGCAAGTAGGCACTAGTTTCAGAACATCATCTGTGACAAGGGCAGTCACTTTTAGTTTATAGGTTAATGTCTGCATGATCGTTTTAAAGGAAGTGGTAAAGGGTCCTTTTAAAGGGTGCCTAGCCTGCTAGGCAGGAGAGATGTCACTAAGTTTTACCTCCAGCCAGTGACTGCAGCCACTTGGGTGGGGTATAGTATTAGAAACTGTGTCAAGGGTGACAGAGCCCTGCTTTTGGTATGAGAAAGCTAAACTTATATTTAAAAATGGATATTGAAAGAACATACAATTATAAGCACTCACTACTATGGGAAATGTGTTCTATCTCACGGACTGATTTCATCTGCCTGGAACTGGCTGTCTGTATCACTGTGGCAGGAAAGATTGTGGAGCCCTTAAGACATATTAGGAAATAATGTAGAGACTTTGCTAAACCAATAATAAAAATAAGGAGGGAAAGGTTGGCATAGCTTTCAGGTATCCATGAAAGTAAAATGCGCATGTCTATTGACTAAAACACCAAAAGCAATGGCAACAAAAGCCAAAATTGACAAATGAGATCTAATTAAACTAAAGAGCTTCTGCACAGCAAAAGAAACTATCATCAGAGTGAACAGGCAACCTAGAGAATGGGAGAAAACCTTTGCAATCTACCTATCTGACAAAAGGCTAATAGCCAGAATCTACAAAGAACTCAAACAAATTTACAAGAAAAAAACAAACAACTCCATCAAAAAGTGGACAAAGGATATGAACAGACACTTCTCAAAAGAAGACATTTATGCAGCCAACAAACATGAAAAAATGCTCATCATCACTGACCATCAGAGAAATGCAAATCAAAACCACAATGAGATACCATCTCACACCAGTTAAAATAGCGATCATTAAAAAGTCAGGAAACAACAGATGCTGGAGAGGATGTGGAGAATTAGGAACGATTTTACACTATTGGTGGGAGTGTAAATTAGTTCAACCATTGTGGAAGACGTTCAAAGATCTAGTTCAAGGATCTAGAACTAGAAATACCATTTGACCCAGCGATCCCATTACTGGGTATATACCCAAAGGATTATAAATCATGCTACTATGAAGACACATATGTTTATTGCAGCACTATTCACAATAGCAAAGACTTGGAACCAACCCAAATGTCCATCAGTGATAGACTGGATTAACAAAATGTGGCACATATACACCATGGAATACTATGCAGCCATAAAAAAGGATGAATTCATCTCCTTTGCAGGGACATGGATGAAGCTGGAAGCCATCATTCTAAGCAAACTGTCACAAGGATCGAAAACCAAACACCTCATGTTCTCACTCATAGGTGGGAGTTGAACAATGAGAACACATGGACACAGGGTGGGGAACATCACACACTGGGGCCTGTCATGGGGTGGGAGGCTGGGGGAGGGATAGCATTAGGAGAAATACCTAATGTAAATGATGAGTTGATGGGTGTAGCAAACCAACATGGCACATGTATACCTTAAGTTCTAGAGTACATGTGCACAACAAACCTGCATGTTGTTTTTCATAATAATGAAAAAAAGAAAGTAAAATGAAAAGAAATATCATTGCATTTAGAGTCCACTAGAATATGGCTTAAAATCCTTTGGGTAAGTTCTTTCATTTCCGTGATCTTCTGTTTTCTCATATACATAATGGGGATATAAATCTAAATGTAACATATGTGAAGGGAAGACTGAATGTTCTAAGATATGTCAAGTGCCTGACATTTAAAAGACAATAAGTATTAACACTCTTTCTCATTAAGAATTATCCATATATATATACACACACACACACATGCAGAAATACATATATACATTTACACACAAACACATAATTATCTGATGGATCAAACATTCTGAGTCACCCCAAACATGTTAAAGAAAATGTATCCAGCATATTTTCTCTGTCACTTCCAGATCTCTAATATCATTTCATGGGAAGAGGAATCATATTAAGGTTATAGTCCCAGTTATAGAATTTTAACTTCATTGTGTGAAAAACTCTGTTCTTCCCAAGTGGCTTCAAGCTCTTAGATAAATTAATTTAATGAGAATGATGATAATGATAAAAACCACCTTCAAAATAAATAGAAAGAGATAGGCATCTGGAAGAAGAGACCATTAGTGCCCTGAGGAGGTGACTTAGGATAGCCAGTATCTACACATCTGTTTTACAACAAAGACACTCTATCAGTGTAATACTCTTATCTTTTCTTTCTTTTCATTTATTTATTTTTTTCCTTTTTAGGTTGAAAGTGACAGAGTGGATGTAGAATTAGAGGACTAGTGCAATTAGAGGACTCATTACAGGGTAAACAAATGCTTTCATATTGAGCTTAAATTAGGTCTGCACCCCTGAAAGTCAGGTCATACCTCTGATCTGCTCAAAAATCTAACTTTAAGGGGCCCAAACCTGACTTAAGGTCAATACGGAAGCATTTGTTGACTCCCTTCAGAAACTTCCTGCCACAGTCACAGAAAATACTGATGTCCTTACTATGTTCCCAAGGTCCTCACTGCCCTTCGCCCCTCCTCCACCTACCTCATCTCCTCCTGCTGCCTTCTTGCTGCTGTCATGCTGTGCTGTGCTTGCTGATTACCCTCAACACACTGAGCATGCCCTCATGGTCTCCAGGCCCTTTTCACCTGCTAGTTCCTCTGCCTGCAATGGTCTTCCTCTAGATGTTCTCAAGGCACAACCCTCACTTCCTTCAGTTATTGACTTAAAAGGCCCTTTCTCAGTGACAGCTCAGCTACTCATTTAAAACGTCAATACCTCCATGATTTGTTACATCATTTTTTCTTCATATGACGATATATACTGTCTTACTGATATTCATTTTTTATCAAACATAATATATAGTACTTATGTACATTATTTACGTTCTATTTACTTTTTTAGAATGGAAGCTCCACCACATAACTTTTTTTTTTATATGTTTTGTTCACTGCTGTATCCCCAGTAATATAGTTTGGATTTGTGTCCCCCTTGTTGGACACAAATCTTGTGTAGAATTTTAATCCCCAGTATTGGAGGAGGGGCCTGTTGGGAGGTGATTAGATTATGGGGCAGATTTCCCCTTTGCTATTCTCATGATAGTGAGTTCTCACAAGATCTGGTTGTTTAAAAGTATACAGCACTTCACCCTTCTCTCTCTTGCTCCTTCTCCATCCATGTAGGAAAAGCAGGCTTCCCCTTTGCCTTCTGCCATGATTGTAAGTTCCCTGAGGTCTCCCTGCTATGCTTCCTGTACAGCCTACAGAACCGTAAGCCAATTAAACTATTTTTCTTTTTTTCTTTTTTTTTTTTGAGATGGAGTTTTGCTCTTTCTGCCCAGGCTGGAGTGCAAAGCACGATCTCAGCTCACTGCAACCTCCGCCTCCAGGGTTCAAGCAATTCTCCTACCTCAACCTCCCAAGTGGCTGGGATTACAGGCATGCGCCCCCACACCTGGCTAGTTTTTTGTATTTTTAGTAGAGATAGGGTTTCTCCATGTTGATCAGCTGGTCTCGAACTCCAGACCTCAGGTGATCCACCCACCTCGGCCTCCCAAAGTGCTAGGATTCGAGGTGTGAGCCACCGCGCCCGGCTAAACTGTTTTTCTTTATAAATTACCTAGTCTCAGGTAGTTCTTTATAGCAATGTGAGAACGGACTAATACAACCAGTATATAGTGTAGTGTCTGGCAGTCAATAGGTACTCAGTAAATATTTGTTGAACGACTAGAACACTATAAGACTTATGCATGGGTTCTCTGCATTTAATGCACTCAGTCACTATGGCTAAAATATGATATCCTCTTTATGATGCGGCCTCTTAATGAGCAGGATTTTCAGACTGACTGACTTTCCTGGTTGCCTTGGAATATGATTTTTATACATTTAATCCCATTTTTTGAAAACTATTCCAACATGATTTATTTTTTATCTTGTTTAATAACATCTGATAATTATAGTTGGATCTTTGATTAATAAATATTTGGGAACACTGTTCTGACATCCAGAAAAATAGTCATGTACTTAATGTGGCAACTTTGTATTGACCTCTGACTAAGAAATGGATACATAAATGGAACTACTGGTTAGGATCTGCATTCCATGGGGTCACGCTAACATTTAACTGTAAATTACAGGGAAGAAAGGAGGCACAGTATTTGTTAATTTAGATGCAAAATGTTGAATACTTCTGTGCCAACTGCTCTAGACTGTCCCTTAATATGATATGTCTTAATTTATTTAAAACCTCAGAAGAGATTTTAAAGAGTTTAACAGGAAAGAATGTAGCATGAGCTCTCTCTTATCATAAAGTTACAATGCATGCTGTTATTTTTTTTCAACACAACATACCACCATTATGAGAAAAATTGCTGTTGAAAATGTGATAAACACAAACATGATTTTACATAGGTTCAATTATGTAAATTGTGAAAAAATTTTCCTACAACAGTTTGATATTTGATGGTATGGACATTGAAAATAATGACATGCTATGAGCATTAATCTCATGGGAAGAAGCACTGCTAACATGTGTGGTAGTGCACCCCCTTCTAGCCATTGTCATGTGGCACCACACACCAAAAATATGCCCACTTCACAAAAGAAAGAGCTAAGAATCAAAGGGGTCAGAAGATTTGCCAATGGACACAGAGTTACCAAGCACAAATGTTAAAAGTAGAATTAAATCTCCTGGTCTCAAAGCTTCCATTCCTTCCACTCCACCCCAACAACTTCTATTACAGTCACATGTATTCTTACCCCATGCAAACTTAATTATGTGCTTCAGCGCTACCACAGTGCAAGAAAAATTGAAACCAGTGAATTCTGATTGTATGTTCAGCTCTTGGCATATCATAGCCAATCAAATAAATGTTTGTTTTCCTTATCCATTGGATGCATAAGATTCCAACCAAAGGTTTCATAATTTTCAGCTCACAGAGAGCCTCTGTCCAGTTTGAACAGACTGTCCCTAACCAGCATAGTACAAATTGAAGGCTGTCTAAGCCATCTTTCACACTAAAGTGCTGATTAAATAATCCTCACCCTAGCCTTACAGGCCCAAACAGATATGACAAATTGTCACTCTTATTTTAAAAAATGAAAGGGCAGTGGATAGGCATTTTTGATATAAGCACAAAGAGAGAAAAAAGAAAAATTGTCTAAGTTCAGGCTGTAATTATTCTCCAAGTGCATATGAAATACAGAATAGAGGATGAGAAAATGATGAGCTTCATACACAGAGCAGTAAAGTATTTTGAAGCGATTTGTATTCTTTCACCTCTCTGAACTACATTCAAATAAGAAAAACCACAATTCCATAAGCTTGAAAAATACTAAATTAAATTAATTTCATGCACTGAATTTTTTTTTGCTTTTCTTCTTTATCACTAATATAGGACAAGGTAGATAATTCTATATTGGGTGTCAGAATACTTGGGTACCAGTTTTGGTTCGTCAGTTAATAATTATTTTGAACTTGGGTAAGTCTTTTCACCTCTTGCCACCCCCCATTACTGAATCGTTTGATATAAAAAAATACAATAGGGGTAGAATGTAAATGGTACGATGTTTGTTTTAAGTACAACATAGGGGTTTACTGAATCTACCTGAAGAAAGTTTGTTGATTTCAAAGAACATCTTTATTTCTGCCTTCGTTTCGTTATGTACCCAGTAGTCATTCAGGAGCAGGTTATTCAGTTTCCATGTAGTTGAGCGGTTTTGAGTGAGATTCTTAATCCTGAGTTCTAGCTTGACTGCACTGTGATTTGAGAGAGAGTTTGTTATAATTTCTGTTCTTTTACATTTATTGAGGAGAGCTTTACTTCCAAGTATGTGGTCAATAAAGATGTTCTTTGAAACCAACGAGAACCAAGACACAACATACCAGAATCTCTGGGATGCATTCAAAGCAGTGTGTAGAGGGAAATTTATAGCACTAAATGCCCACAAGAGAAAGCAGGAAAGATCCAAAATTGACACCCTAACATCACAATTAAAAGAACTAGAAAAGCAAGAGCAAACACATTCAAAAGCTAGCAGAAGGCAAGAAATAACTAAAATCAGAGCAGAACTGAAGGAAGTAGAGACACATAAAACCCTTCAAAAAATTAATGAATCCAGGAGCTGGTTTTTGGAAAGGATCAACAAAATTGATAGACCGCTAGCAAGACTAATAAAGAAAAAAAGAGAGAAGAATGAAATAGATGCAATAAAAAATGATAAAGGGGATATCACCACCGATCCCACAGAAATACAAACTACCATCAGAGAATATTACAAGCACTTCTACGCAAATAAACTAGAAAATCTAGAAGAAATGGATAAATTCCTCAACACATACACCCTCCCAAGACTAAACCAGGAAGAAGTTGAATCTCTGAATAGACCAATAACAGGAGCTGAAATTGTGGCAATAATCAATAGCTTACCAACCAAAAAAAGTCCAGGACCAGATGGGTTCACAGCCGAATTCTACCAGAGGTACAAGGAGGAGCTGGTACCATTCCTTCTGAAACTATTCCAATCAATAAAAAAGAGGGAATCCTCCCTAACTCATTTTATGAGGCCAACATCATCCTGATACCAAAGCCTGGCAGAGACACAACAAAAAAAGAGAATTTTAGACCAATATCCTTGATGAACATTGATGCAAAAATCCTCAATAAAATACTGGCAAACAGAATCCAGCAGCACATCAAAAAGCTTATCCACCATGATCAAGTGGGCTTCATCCCTGGGATGCAAGGCTGGTTCAATATACGCAAATCAATAAATGTAATCCAGCATATAAACAGAACCAAAGACAAAAACCACATGATTATCTCAATAGATGCAGAAAAGGCCTTTGACAAAATTCAACAACCCTTCATGCTAAAAACTCTCAATAAATTAGGTATTGATGGGACATATCTCAAAATAATAAGAGCTATTTATGACAAACCCACAGCCAATATCATACTGAATAGGCAAAAACTGGAAGCATTCCCTTTGAAAACTGGCACAAGACAGGGATGCCCTCTCTCACCACTTCTATTCAACATAATGTTGGAAGTTCTGGCCAGGGCAATTAGGCAGGAGAAGGAAATCAAGGGTATTCAAGTAGGAAAAGAGGAAGTCAAATTGTCCCTCTTTGCAGATGACATGATAGTATATCTAGAAAACCCCATTGTCTCAGCCCAAAATCTCCTTAAGCTGATAAGCAACTTCAGCAAAGTCTCAGGATACAAAATCAATGTGCAAAAATCACAAGCATTCTTATACATCAATAACAGACAAACAGAGAGCCAAATCATGAGTGAACTTCCATTCACAATTGCTTCAAAGAGAATAAAATACCTAGGAATCCAACTTACAAGGGATGTGAAGGACCTCTTCAAGGAGAACTACAAACCACTGCTCAATGAAATAAAAGAGGATACAAACAAATGGAAGAACATTCCATGCTCATGGGTAGGAAGAATCAATATCATGAAAATGGCCATCCTTCCCAAGGTAATTTACAGATTCAATGCCATCCCCATCAAGCTACCAATGACTTTCTTCACAGAATCGGAAAAAACTACTTTAAAGTTCATATGGAACCAAAAAAGAGCCTGCATCGCCAAGTCAATCCTAAGCCAAAAGAACAAAGCTGGAGTCATCACACTACCTGACTTCAAACTATACTACAAGGCTACAGTAACCAAAACAGCATGGTACTGGTACCAAAACAGAGATATAGATCAATGGAACAGAACAGACCCGTCAGAAATAATGCCACATATCTACAACTATCTGATCTTTGACAAACCTGACAAAAACAAGAAATGGGGAAAGGATTCCCTATTTAATAAATGGTGCTGGGAAAACTGGCTAGCCATATGTAGAAAGCTGAAACTGGATCCCTTCCTTACACCTTATACAAAAATCAATTCAAGATGGATTAAAGACTTAAATGTTAGACCTAAAACCATAAAAACCCTAGAAGAAAACCTAGGCATTACCATTCAGGACATAGGCATGGGCAAGGACTTCATGTCTAAAACACCAAAAGCAATGGCAACAAAAGCCAAAATTGACAAATGGGATCTAATTAAACTCAAGAGCTTCTGCACAGCAAAGGAAACTACCATCAGAGTGAACAGGCAACCTACAAAATGGGAGAAAATTTTCGCAACCTACTCGTCTGACAAAGGGCTAATATCCAGAATCTACAATGAACTCCAACAAATGTACAAGAAAAAAACAAACAACCCCAACAAAAGTGGGCGAAGGACCTGAACAGACACTTCTCAAAAGAAGACATTTATGCAGCCAAAAAACACATGAAAAAATGCTCACCATCACTGGCCATCAGAGAAATGCAAATCAAAACCGTAATGAGATACCATCTCACACCAGTTAGAATGGCAATCATTAAAAAGTCAGGAAACAACAGGTGCTGGAGAGGATGTGGAGAAATAGGAACACTTTTACACTGTTGGTGGGACTGTAAACTAGTTCAACCCTTGTGGAAGTCAGTGTGGCGATTCCTCAGGGATCTAGAACTAGAAATTCCATTTGACCCAGCCATCCCATTACTGGGTATATACCCAAAGGACGATAAATCATGCTGCTATAAGGACACATGCACACGTATGTTTATTGCCGCATTATTCACAATAGCAAAGACTTGGAACCAACCCAAATGTCCAACAATGATAGACTGGATTAAGAAAATGTGGCACATATACACCATGGAATACTATGCAGCCATAAAAAATGATGAGTTCGTGTCCTTTGTAGGGACATGGATGAAATTGGAAATCATCATTCTCAGTAAACTATCGCAAGAACAAAAAACCAAACACCGCATATTCTCACTCATAGGTGGGAACTGAACAATGAAAACACATGGACACAGGAAGGGGAACATCAGACTTCAGGGACTGTTGTGGGGTGGGGGGAGGGGGGAGGGATAGCATTGGGAGATATACCTAATGCTAGATGACGAGTTGGTGGGTGCAGCGCACCAGCATGGCACATGTATACATATGTAACTTACCTGCACGTTGCACACATGTACCATAGAGCCTAAAGTATAATAATAATAATAGTAATAATAATAAAAAATAAAAAATAAAATAAAATAAAAAAATAAAAAATAAAAAAGTAAAAAAAAAAAAAAAGAAAGTTTGTTGATTGAGGGTGCAAGCTCTGGAATCAGAGTGTATGTATATGAATACACCCTGTTAATCACTGTTTGTAAGAGCTTGGGAATTGTTAGTTAAACCCTTATGGCTTCCATTTCTCATTTGTTAAAGGACAATAATAATAATAGCTTGTAACTTAAAGTAATTTTTGTAAATGAGTTAACTCATGTAGAGTATCTAAATTAAAATAAGGTGTTCAATACATGTTTTCTTTTTCATAGTATTATATTTTATTAGTATTGTTGTGCTCATTACTGAAATTAAAATAGTTTGTAGTTCTTTTCTGGGTTCTGCTACTTGCTAGCTATGTAACTTGGGACCCAATGATGAGTCTGAACTCCTTATTTTGGTTTCTTCACTGTGAGAAATAGTTAATGGCAACTGTGCCAGGTTACTGGGTGAATCGACCATCCTACAGGTTGAGTTCATAGAATACAACATATGTTAAATAACTGAAGGTTGATGTGATCACTTTTGCTCCCACCTCCTATGATTCCAATTTTCTCATGTAATGACCCCAGTGTGTAGGGCTTATTTAAATTGACCATCAATTCCAGAGCTTCTAGATGGCACTACCCCTTATTAAGCTTTGACTCCACTGGCCAAAACTGTGCAACAAAAGCAGTAAAATTAAAGGGACACACTGTACCTTCCCTTCCCTCCACATGTGTCACTGACACTGCCGTAACAAAGGGACAGAGCTCCAGAGAAGCCAGCCTCATGCTAGCAAAGAGGAGGATGTCATTTAGGAAAGGTGAAGTTGGATACAGGCGCCAAGGAAGTTGCTGCATAGAGCCCTGAAGGTCAGGATAGTAATATGGTCGGCAATGCACTCCAGAGTCCCCTCTCCCTGGAAACCTCATTCTAGCCCTATTCTGTTTTTTTTTTTTTTTTTTTTTTTTTTTTTTTTTTTTTTTTTTTTGGATCAAAAGATTCAGTAAAGCATGGTGGTAAAGATAGGGATGTTCATATATTTTCAGATGAAACTTGTCTGCTTCACTTCAACTTTTTAAAATTAGTCCACTAGGGTTGAAGAAGCAGATGCTGATTCCAGGCCAAAAATCTAAAACCCACCTTTGAGACTGCTCCAAACAACTAAGTATGTCCGATTCCAAAGCTTGTGTTCTTAACTACTGTGTTCTCGCTTTCTTCTGCAAGTTCTAACATCAAGGATTCTCCATTCCCTTGGTGACAGCACGCATCTGCTTGAAGCTGCCTGAGGGACGGAAGTCCCCTCTGACGGCCAGAACTCCAGCATATTTTCCACTTAGAGTTCTCTCAGTCCTCTTACCAAAGAAGAAGAGAGACCTGAAGAAGACTTTTAAGCCTTTTCAACTCTATTTTTCAGGCTAACTTCCAATTAAAGAATCACACAGTCTATGTAAGGTTATTCTATATGCGTTGAATTTTACACTTTCAAAAATTGATCTCTTGTCGACTAGCTCATTTAGTTTTCTAAAAACAATAATTTAGCAACCAGTGAAAAAACTAGGTCCAGAAATTCTCATTTATTTAATTTAAGCTTAATTAATAATATTTATGATGCTTTCCAGGAAACACGCAGACATCAAAATATTTTCTTGCCAATGCAACCATAAAATATGGAAGTATTTTAAATGTCTACCTTACATATATGTATATAGACAGTATTATTTGCTCCTGTGCCTATCTCATATCATCTAGATTCATCGTCTTACCTCTCTTTAAATTTAATCTTTGTTACATCTACCCTAAAACTTTGTACCAGTAATTATAAATTTTTATATTCTCCTAAGTAAGCCATGGTATTTTATCTCTCAGTACCTTTGGACAGACTGTTTCTTCTTTCTAAAATGCACGTTTTTATGACTCAGAAATAGTCTCTGTCTCTCTCTCTCTCTCCCCCCTCCCCCCAAACCCATCTGAATCATTTTCTCTCTCTCCCCCAAAAATTTGACCATCACATTCATTTTTGTTTTCACTGTACCTTGTGCTCATCTCTGTTGAAATAGTTATTACCATATTTTGTAGTTATTTACTTTAAAGTCTGTTTCTAACTGAAAGTTCTCTGAAGTTCATTTTCCCTATACAGTTGTTTTTTGTCTACATTTCTTTGGAGTTTTTCCTAATGTCTATCCGATAGCAGGTCCTTAATAATTATTGATTGAGAGAATAAATGATCGTGCACTATAAGGTTGGATGTAGAAGATGACTGTTTTTCTAACAGAAGAATATTGAGAAATGAAAAACTGTATAGGCCCAATCCCATAATATTTCATGTGATAGTTTTATGAATAGCTAATATCAATCTTAACAAACTTATTCCTATGGCGACGTGTGAATGAGCTATTAAGTGTGGTATTTAGATAATCATATATTTGCATTCATATTTACCTGGATCAACTTTTATCAAGTTCTCTGTCCAAATTCAACAAATTATAGTATATTATTTTCCTTTAAGGGACTAGATGCATTTTAACTGAGACATAAATCCAGATTCAACAATTTGCTTGAAGAAGTCAGCTGGATAGAGTTGCATTGCTGGTGAGATTTGGATAATGATCCATGACAGTTATGCCATAATGAATTTTACTCTCTGGATAGTCTCTGGTGCTCCACTTACATCTGGTTATTGAAAAATTAATAAAAGTTAAAACCTAGGATAAGCCATCATGTGTTAAAGGCCTAAAACCTTGGCCTGACATTTTAGAACACCTGTGTTTTCAGGGAGCGGCTTGGTAGCAGAGCCATGTGCTGGCTTATGCTTGTATTGGGTAGCATGAGGTCCAATTTGTATTCTCTTTAAATTGGCAATTTTGGCCCCATCTTCCTGAGTTTGCCCTTCTGCCTGTACAGAACAATTTTGCTATTCTAAATAATTCAGCTCTACCAGTTTGAGTGAATAATGCCTCAACTACTGTTTCTACTTCCTCCAACCCACCCCACACCTCAACCCATTTTTCTAGAATGATGCCAGAGTGATCTTTTCTAAAAACAAATCAATCATGCCACACCTTGTATAAAAACCTGGTGTGACATCCCATTTCTCTTAGAATCAAGAAAGTATTATAACTTTTCCTTCAAGATCTCTGTAGTAATGCCTGTACCGAATTCTCCAGCCTCATCTCCTTCTGTTCTCTCCTGTTGCTCCTTCGCTATAGTCACATTAATTTATTTCTGTCACTCAGACTTGTGAAGCTCCCTCCAGAGGGCCTTTGAATATAAATTTCCTTTTTCCTGGAATGCCAGTCTCTCGCTTCTTTGTATAATTCCCGACTAAAAACACCTTCTGTAAGTTTTCATCTACCACATACAACTCCTTGGTAATGTTTACCACATTTGCAATTCAGCATTTGTTTATGGAATTATTTGATTAATCATACTCTCTTCAACTTGTTTATAAACCTTTAAAACCAGGGAATGTATATCTTATACTCACTATAGAATATGCAACATCTAGCACATAGTCAAAAATATTTAATAAATAGATATATCAAAATGAAAATAATGTCCATCTTCCATCATTGATGTGATGGCTTCGTTCAGTAATAAGTTAGGAAAAAACAACATAGAGCACCAAGCCTAAACTTCATGACACTGAAAAGTGTTGATTTCAGTACTTTCTGCAGATGTATCCTTTGTCAGGCCAAACAATAATAATAACAAAAGAAATAAAATGAACAGCAACAATAAAACAACAGCATCAAAAGCAACAGTGAGTTAGGAGTGGTAATAATGATGATGGCTACAGTGTGAGGTCCACTAGGTTCTAGAGCTGATTTCATAGAACATTCCAAATCCATGCCACGAACTTCCAAGCTTAGTTGTATTTCACTTAATAGAAGGAAAATTGAGTCTTGGGAAGGTGACTCAGTTACTGACTTACTATTAGAACCTACACCTATTTGACTATGAAATCTCACTTTATTCTACTACTCTTCAACATTTCGTCCATAAGCATTTCTAAGCTGGATGTAAATATTAAAAGGTATATATTAGTCATTCATCAGAAAAGCATCTGTAATGTTATGCCATGTATTTGTGAGCCATTTTATGTCCTGTTATATTGTATGATGCTTGAAGGGGAAGGGAGTGAATGTCTTATTAGGCAATTATTTTTTATAATTATACTGTAGTACACCTCTACTGATATGATGCTCAATAAATGTTTGAGAAAGTGAAATTTAAATGTTTTGGCATCTCTTATAAAAATGGGTGGCATTCATTCAAGTAGAATATATTATTAACCTCACTTACAATCATTGCAAATGTAGAAAATTTTTTTCATCTGCTTCCGAAGTGCGTTTTTTTCACCATATATCTACAAAGCTCTGAAGATAAAAAAAATCCAGCTTGGTAGTATTAACTAATGGATATTTAATTACACTATCCTATTAAAGGCAATCCTTATATAAACTTTATAATCCCAAAGTAGATGAATTAGTGAGTGATTATTTCTATTACATAAGTATAATTTTATTTGAAAATTATGGAGTTATTTGGGATTTTGGAAATATTGTTCAACATAAAAAATAAAGCCCTGCAAGAACTTTAATCTTCTAAAACATGAATATTTAACAAATGGAGAAAACCTATAGTCAATTGCTGAGATGAACATCTCAGTACTCTGAAATACCTTGATCATGCTTCCATTTCTAATCTGTTTCTCAGAAAGCATTCAAAACACTTAGAATGTGTATGTATGAGTGCATGTGTATTCGTGTATGACTGTGTGTGCACATGCTTAGGATGGAGAGGAGAGGGACCACTTAAGTTTTACTCATTCTTATGGCTACAGTGAGACACCACAATGAGGCAGATAAACATCAAGATCATAGTGTTAATTTCCACTCAAGTACTGACTCTGTCACAGAATTGAACATTTTTGGAAAATAATTTATTTCCACCTGAAACTTTGTTTCTTCATTTATAAAAATGAGTTTCATAATAGAATTTACCTCGTAAACTTGTAAGGCACTTTTAATGAAGCAATGGCTATGAACATGCTTTGCAAATTATAAAATGTAATGTTTATAAGTTTGTATTTTGAAGTTAGGAAAGAGAGAAGAAAATTGCTAGGGTTTATCCAGTTAATTGACTACTGAATATTTTTAGATTCCAGTAAAAAGCAAGAAAGTGAAGCTGAATGTGGGTATCAGTTTACGGGCCTGAGCCCCATAGTCTGCGTCATACTGGCATGTGATGTTGGTAAGTTACTTCACCTTTATGATTTTCAATTTTATCATCTGCAAAATAGAAATAAAATTCTCCTTAGAGTATATTTGTGAGCATACAATAAAAAAGTAAAGGTGAAGTTTCTGGCACAATGAATATGCACATCTCTTTTTATAAAGCACTTTTTTGCTCTATGGTCCTAGTTTATACCATCTAAGTACTGTAGAAAGCTTAGTGGATGGATGATTTTTTTTTAAAGAAAGATAAAATAAAAATCAAAAGTAGAATTAAAAAAAGAAGAGAAGGAAACAATTCTAAAGATGGTGAACACTATCTTTATAGTTTGTGTAGGAATAAATTGGACTTGAATTTAATGTGTTTCCATGACAATTGAACATTTCTTTCCCCTTCAATGAAGGCATTAAACAAAAAGTAGATGAAATACAGAGCACATACTGGCATTCCTCTGGGGGAATTTGTGGGCTAGTCTTGTCTTTTGTGTAGATGAAGGGCTGAGGAAGATAATTGGCTGATGCATTTCATATTTTCAAGAAGATGAGAAAAAACTAGCTTGTTCCTCCCTTTGGAAGAAAAATGTCAAACAAATAAATGGAAATGTGGCTCTGTACATTGTGCTATTTGCGATGATTCACTGCCTCAGAGCATCCTGAGTTTAGGACCAGAGCTAGTAAATTTTCTTCCTCAAACTACATTTAAGCAAGTGTGCTTTTAAAGATGACTGTAACAAAATCTAATGTTTTGGGTCACGAACTATTTACAGCAAGAACCATGGTTTTGCTGGTACCATCTCTGAAAGATTCTCCCTAAGACCTCCTCTCACAGGGTGGTCTCTGGCCCCTCCTCACAGCAAAGGGCCCACTCCCAGGCAGATTTTGGTGTTCTCCTCTGCATGTCCCTCAAACATTCATCATGGCAGTAAACACAAAGTATTGATGTTCTATTGAATTCTCTGTTCTCCATCAGAATGTTATTTTTTTAGTATAGGCACTAAACTTGTTTTTATCTCTGTATTTCCAGAACCTAGCAAATAGCCAGGCACAGGAGCTCAGAATTTGCTAGATGAACAAATGCAGTGCTATACTTAGGCTTTATCCTTCTTGGACATGTTGTGGCTTCATCATTACCAGAGGCAAATTGTCAGAGAAAGCAACAAGCAAGCAATATTAGGAAATGTAATAATGATTTAAATAAATCTCCTTTGAACATTCTTATCTATAGAGAGCTTGGAGGTTCTTCTCAGTCCATTGGTTGTATGGTTTTTAAACATCAAAATTGTGATCATTAAGATGATGTACTTTTCAATCAGACTAACTTGAACTTACATTCTAGCTTCTATACACCAAACCAGAGAATGCAATAAACAGCCTTGAGGTAGGAAAATGATGGCTTTTTATTAAGTACTAGAAGGCAGCAAAACTTAAACTCACAAGATAATTTAAGAATACAGGCAACCCTCCATGTCTATGGGTTCTGCATCTGTCATGGTGATCTGTGATCTTTGATGTTACTATTGTAACTCTTTTAGTTTGCCACAAACCGTACCCATAGAAGACAGCAAACTTAATTGATAAATGTTGTGTTCTGACTTCTCCACCGACTGGCCTTTCTCCTGTCTCTCTCCCTTTCCTCAGACCTCCCTATTCCTTGAGACACAATGATATTGAAATTAGACCAATTAATAACTCTACAATCATTTCTGAGTTTTAAAGTGAAAGGATGTAAACATGTCTTTCACTTTAAATGAAAAGCCAAAAATGATTAAGTTTAGCAAGGAAGGCATGTTGAAGCTGAGACAGAACAAAATGTAGGTCTCCTGCACCAAAAAGTTACTCAAATTGTGAATGCAAAAAAAACGTTATTGAAGGGAATTAGAAGTGCTACTCCAGTGAACACACAAATGATAAAAAAGTGAAACAGCCTTATTGCTTATCTGAAGAAAGTTTTAGTGGTCTGGATCAAAGTCAAACCAGCCACAACATTCTCTTCATCCAAAGTCTAAATGAAAACAAAGCCTTAACATCCCTTCAGTTTTTTGAAGGCTGGGAGAGGTGAGGAAGCTGCCAAAGAAAAGTTTCAAGCTAGCAGAGGTGGCTTCATGTTTAAGTAAAGAAGCCAACGCCATAGCATAAAAGTGCAAGGTGAAGCAGCAAGTGTTGATGTAGAAACTGAAGCAAGTTATCTAGAAGATATAGTTATGATAATTGATTAAGGTGACTATAATAAGCAGCAGATTTGCAATGTAGGCAGAAAAGGCTTCTACTGGAAGAAGATGCCATCTAGGACCTCCAAGCTACAGAAGAAAAGTCAATGCATGGCTTTAAATCTTCAAAGAACAGGTTGACTGTCTTGTTAGGAGCTAATATAGCTGGTGATTTTAAGTTGAAGCCAATGCTTATTTACCATTCCAGAAATCCAAGGGCCCTTAAAAATTATGCCAAATCTACTATTCCTGTGCTTTATAAATGGAAAAACAAAGACTTAATGATAGCACATCTGTTTACATCATGGTTTACTGAATATTTGAAGTCCACTGTTGAGGCCTACTGCTCAGAAAAAAAAAAAAAATTATTTCAAAATGTTGCTGCTTATTGACAACATACTTGGTCATTCAAGCTCTATAATGACAATGGATATGGAGAGTAATGTGTTTTTTTCATGTCTGCTAACACAATGTTCATTCAGCAGCCCGTAATTAAAAAGTAATTTTTACTTTCAAGTTTTAAAAGACATGCATTTTGTAAGGCTATATCTGCAATAGAGAATAATTCCTCTGATGGATTTGGGCAACGTAAACTGAAAACTTTCTTAAAAGGATTCAACTCTCCCTCTCCCTCTCCCTCTCCCTCTCCCTCTCCCTCTCCCTCTCCCTCTCCCTCTCCCTTCTTCGGTCTCCCTCTCCCTTCTTCGATCTCCCTCTCCTTCTTTTTTCGGTCTCCCACTGTTATCGAAGCTGGACTGTGCTGCCATGATCTCGGCTCGCTGCAACCTCCCTGCCTCGGGCTCCTGTGACTCTCCTGCCTTGGCCTGCCGAGTGCCTGGGATTGCAGGCGCGCGCCGCCACGCCTGAATGGTTTTTGTATTTTTGGTGGAGACGGGGTTTCGCCGTGTTGACCGGGCTGGTCTCCAGCTCCTGGCCTCGAGTGATCTGCCTGCCTCGGCCTCCCGAGGTGCTGGGATTGCAGACGGAGTCTCGCTAACTCAATGCTCAATGGTGCTCAGGCTGGAGTGCAGTGGTGTGACCTCGGCTCGCTGCAACCTCCACCTACCAGCCTCCTGCCTTGGCCTCTTAAAGTGCTAAGATTACAGCCTCTGCCCCACCGCCACCCCGTCTAGGAAGTGAGGAGCATCTCTGCCTGGCCGCCCATCATCTGGGATGTGAGGAGCCCCTCTGTCCGGCCGCCCTATCTGGGAAGTGAGGAGCGCCTCTGCCCGGCCGACCATCGTCTGGGATGTGAGGAGCGCCTCTGCCCGTCTGCCCCATCTGGGAAGTGAGGAGCGCCTCTGCCTGGCCGCCACCCCGTCTGGGAAGTGAGGAGCGCCTCTGCCCGGCTGCCACCCCATATGGGAAGTGAGGAGCGCCTCTGCCCAGCCGCCCCTTCTGGGAGGTGAGGAGCGCCTCTGCCCAGCCGCCCCTTCTGGGAGGTGAGGAGTGCCTCTGCCCGGCCGCCCCGTCTGGGAGGTGAGGAGCGCCTCTGCCTGGCCGCAACCCCGTCTGGGAGGAAGTGAGGAGCACCTTTGCCCAGCTGCCCCATCTGGGAAGTGAGGAGCGCCTCTGCCCGGCTGCCACCACCTATGGGAAGAGAGGAGTGCCTCTGCCCGGCCGCCCACTCTGGGAGGTGAGGAGCGCCTCTGCCTGGCCACTCCGTCTGGGAAGGGAGGAGCGCCTCTGCCCGGCCGCCCCGTCTGGGAGGTGAGGAGCGCCTCTGCCCGGCCGACCATCGTCTGGGATGTGAGGAGCGCCTCTGCCCGGCTGCCCCATCTGGGAAGTGAGGAGCGCCTCTGCCTGGCCGCCACCCCGTCTGGGAAGTGAGGAGCGCCTCTGCCCGGCTGCCACCCCATATGGGAAGTGAGGAGCGCCTCTGCCCAGCCGCCCCGTCTGGGAGGTGAGGAGTGCCTCTGCCCGGCCGCCCCGTCTGGGAGGTGAGGAGCGCCTCTGCCTGGCCGCCACCCCATCTGGGAGGAAGTGAGGAGCACCTCTGCCCAGCTGCCCCATCTGGGAAGTGAGGAGCGCCTCTGCCCGGCTGCCACCACCTATGGGAAGAGAGGAGTGCCTCTGCCCGGCCGCCCACTCTGGGAGGTGAGGAGCGCCTCTGCCTGGCCACTCCGTCTGGGAAGGGAGGAGCGCCTCTGCCTGGCCGCCCCGTCTGGGAGGTGAGGAGCGCCTCTGCCCGGCCGCCACCCCGTCTGGGAGGAAGTGAGGAGCACCTCTGCCCGACCGCCCCATCTGGGAAGTGAGGAGTGCCTCTGCCTGGCCGCCACCCCGTCTGGGAGGAAGTGAGGAGCGCCTCTGCCCGGCTGCCCCATCTGGGAACTGAGGAGCGCCTCTGCCCGGCCGCCACCCCATATGGGAAGTGAGGAGCGCCTCTGCCTGACCACTCCGTCTGGGAGGTGAGGAGCGCCTCTGCCCGGCCCCCCGTCTGGGAGGTGAGGAGTGTCTCTGCCCGGCCGTCACCCCGTCTGGGAGGAAGTGAGGAGCACCTCTGCCCGGCTGCCCCGTCTGGGAGATGAGGAGCACCTCTGCCCGGCCGCCCCGTCTGGGAGGTGAGGAGCGCCTCTGCCTGGCCGCCACCCCGTCTGGGAGGAAGTGAGGAGTGCCTCTGCCCTGCCATCCCGTCTGGGAAGTGAGGAGCGCCTCTGCCCGGCCGCCCCCTCTGGGAAGTGAGGAGCGCCTCTGCTGGGCCCCCCTGTCTGGGAAGTGAGGAGCGCCTCTGCCCGGCTGCCACTCGGTCTGGGAGGAAGTGAGGAGCGCCTCTGCCCGGGCGGCCCCGTCTGGGAAGTGAGGAGCGCCTCTGCCCCGGCGGCCCCGTCTGGGAAGCGAGGAGCGCCTCTGCCCGGGCGGCCCCGTCGGGGAAGTGAGGAGCGCCTCTGCCCCTCCGCCCCGTCTGGGAGGAGAGGAGCGCCTCTGCCCGGGCGGCCCCGTCTGGAAGCGAGGAGCGCCTCTGCCCGGCTGCCCTGTCTGGGAGGTGAGGAGCGCCTCTGCCCGGCCGCCCTGTCTGGGAGGTGTACCCAACAGCTCCGAAGAGACAGCCACCATCGGGAGCGGGCCATGAGGACGATGGCGGTTTTGTTGAAGAGAAGGGGAGGAAGTGTGGGGAAAGGAAGGAGAGATCAGATTGTTGCTGTGTCTGTGTAGGAAGAGGTGGGCATAGGAGACTCCATTTTGTTCTGACTAGGAGAAATTCTTCTGCCTTGGGATGCTGTTGATCTATGGCCTTTCCCCCAGCCCCATGCTCTCTGAAACATATGCTGTGTCAACTCAGGGTTAAATGGATTAAGGGCGGTGCAAGATGTGCTTTGTTAAACAGATGCTTGAAGGCAGCATGCTCTTTAAGAGTCATCACCACTCCCTAATCTCAAGTACCCAGGGACACAAACACTGCAGAAGGCCGCAGGGTCCTCTGCCTGGGAAAACCAGAGACCTTTGTTCATGTGTTTATCTCCTGACCTCTCCACTATTATCCTATGACCCTCCCATATCCCCTCTCCGAGAAACACCCAAGAATGATCAATAAATACTTCATAAATTAAAAAAATAATAATAAAAAAAAGAAAAAAAAAAAGGATTCAAACACTAGATGTGATTAGAAACATTTGTGATTCATGGGAAAAGGTCAAAATATCAACAATAACAGGAGTGTTGAAGAAATTTTTTCTAACCTTCATGGATAGCATTTGGTTTAAGACTTTAGTGGAGGAAGTAACTGCAGATATAGTAGAAACAGCAAGAGAACTAGAATTATAAGGGGAGCCTGAAGATGTGTCTGAATTGTTGCAATCTCATGATACAACTTAACTAAAGAAGAAGTTGCTTCTAATAGATAAGTGGAGAAAATTTTTTCTTGAGATCAAATCTAGTTCTAGTGAAGATGCTGTGAACATTGTTGAAATCACAGCAATGAATTTAAAATATTACATAAACTCAGTTGATAAAGCAGCAACAGGTTTTGAGAGAATCATCTCAAATTTTGAAAGAAGTTCTACCGTGGATTGTCAGCCTAAAATAACCAAAAAGATCAGAATCTAGTTCAAGGAGAGCTTACTGAAGTGCAAAAGTTGAGGGTAACCAACTGAGAGAATAGATTGAAACTGACCAAAATGGAATATACACTCAGATTAGCAGAGTTACATATAGGAATTTACAGAAACAAAGAAGAGGCAGTTTCTAAATTGTTTACCAGGAATTTGAATTAGAATAACATAAACTATTGATTGGCTACGCACCGTTCTTTGTATCATAAAGTTCAGAAACATAAAGATAATGGATGAGGCAGCTAGTTAGGAACAAGATGCTTTTAAACAATTGTCCCCTGGCATGGGTGTGGAGGCATGAGTGAAGCCCATACTCATGTTTCTGGGCCTAATAAATTTTGTATACCTCACATAGTTCAGACAGCTCTATGCTATTTTTTTTCCCATGGTAAAATAATATCAAATAGCATTTTATGCTACAGAGAAATCTTTTGTGGAAGGAAGAGTCAATCGATGCAGCAAACTTCATTGTTGTTTTATTTTAAGAAATTGCCACAGCCACGCAACTTCAGTAACCACCACCCTGATTATTTGCAGTCAACATCTAGGCAAGTCTCTTCACCAGCAAAAAGATTATGGACTTACTGAAGGTTTAGGTAATTATTAGAATTTATTAGCAATAAAGTATTTTAAATTAAGATATGTATATTGCCTTTTTAGACATAGTGCTATTGTAAACATCGTAGAGTACAGCACAGTGGAAACATGACTTTTATATGCATTGAAAAACAGAAAAAAGTATGATTCACTATTGACACGTTTGCTTCAGTGGTGCTCAATAAATATTTCTAGAGTGGGCCGGGTGCAGTGGCTTATGTCTGTAATACCAGCACTTTGGGAGGCCGAGGTGGGTGGATCACTAGGTCAGGAGTTAGAGATCAGCCGGGTCAATATGGTGAAACCCCGTCTCTACTAAAAATACAAAAATTAGCCAGGCGTGGTAGCGCGCACCTGTAGTCCCAGCTACTTGGGCAGCTGAGGCAGAAGGATCACTTGAACCGGAGAGGTGGAGTTTGCAATGAGCCTAGAGCATGCCACTGCACTCCAGCCTGGGTGACAGAGTGAGACTCCATCTAAAAAAACAAAATCTAGAGTGAATTAAGAAATAGGTTAAGAAATATGTTTGTTCATATGAGGTTATTTGTGCCTAAACCAGCTCCGGTTGAATTTCTGTTGCTGGCAACCAAAAGTGTTGTTGCTGGCAACCAAAAGTGTTCTTACTGACAGATACATTGCTTGAAATCAGATGAGGTTGATAAGTACGTTCCTCAGAATATTTCCTGTTGGCTTGATCACCCCTGTTGCCCTACTCATAAATTTACCTTAATTTTAGTGTCAATTCCATATCTGGCTTTAGATTCTTTCCCATGTTCCGTGTCAATCTAAAAGTTTATCTACTACCAGGAACTTTTTTTCTTTCTACCGTTTTTATGTGATATTTTCCTCTTTTGAATCTCTAAGTCCTTCTTATATTCTGTTTTGTAGAGTAGCTGAATTCCTTCTGCCCACTTGTATTAAATCAATCTCTCATTTGCCTCTCCACCAAAAGACAATCACTGAATTTGCTACTATATTTTATACAGAGTTCTGTTATCATCCAGCTTATACAATATCACAATTATGTGTTTGCTCACTTTTCTCACTCTATATTGTTTCATTTCTCAAATGGATGAGAATTTATTAATCCCACTTGATATGGTCTGGATCTGTGTCCTCACCCAAATCTCATGTTGAATTGTAATCCCGAATGTTTGAGGTGGGGCCTGGTGGGAAGTGACTGGATCATGGGGATGGTTTCTAATGTTTCAGCATCATCTCCCTAATGCTGTCTAATTATAGAGTTCTTATGAGATTTGACGGTTTAAAAGTGCGTGGCACTTTCTCCCTCTCTCCTGTTTTCCTGCTCTAGCATGTAAAGACATGCCTGCTTCCTCTTCACCTTTCATCATGATTTTAATTTTCCTGGGGCCTCCCCAGCCATGTTGTTTGTAGAGTCTGTTGAACTATGAGCCAAATAAGCATCTTTTCTTTATAAATTACCCAGTCTCAGGTATTTCTTCATAGCAGTGCGAGAATGGCCTAATATACCTGTACTCTAGCCTTGCCCATAAATAGATGTTTAGTGACTGAAGTTTGCCCAGGAGACTAAAATCTTCTTCAAGACCAACTCCATGTGTTATTCATCCCCATAAACATCCAAAATCAAAAACAAAGGACAGTCACTATGGCAGAGTCTCCTAACTGTCCTACAGTAACTATTCTCACTTTCTTCCACAGGAATAGAAAACTAATTTTGGGGAGGGCTATTGGCTAGCCAGACTAAAACTACATTTCCCACCCTCCATTGTGAAATGAGACCATGTGATTGAGTTCTGTCCAGTAGGTTAGCCCAATTGTCCTTTTGTAGATTTCAGGAAATTTTTAAAAGGCATCTCTGTATATATTTTATTCTTCACCACCTCCTTATCCTGTTATCTGGAATATGAATGATATGGTTTGGGTATGTCACCCAAACCTTACACCCACACCCAAACCTTATGTCAAATTGTAATCCCCAGTGTAGGAGATGGGGCCTGGTGTGAAGTGATTGAACCATAGGTAGATTTTCCCTTTGGTCCTTTTCACGTGACAGTGGGTGAGTTATCGTGAGATCTGGTTGTTTAAAAATGTGTAGCATCTTCCTCCTCTCACTTCCTTCTGCTCTGGCCATATAAATTGTGACTGCTTCCCCTTTATTTTCTGCCTTGAATGTAAGTTTCCTAAGCCCTCCCCAGCCATGCTTCCTGTACAGGCTGTGGGACTGTGAGCCAATTAAACATATTTTCTTTATAAATTACCCAGTATCAGGCAGTTATTTATAGCAATGCGAGAACAGACTTATACATTGAATGTGATGGCTACTGACCCAGCTATCACTTCAGCCCATAAGGCAATCCCACAGTGGAATAGTGAGCTAGATAGAACTGTCATTTCATTCTAGAGTAGAGCTGCTGTATCATTTTGTACTGCATACACAAAATATTTTACATTGTGAAAGAGAAATAAGTGAGGTTATTTGTCTGTCTGTTTGAGCCACTCTTATTTTTATAACTCTTAAGCAAGCCCATAGTATATTCTCACAAATTATTTATTGGGTCCTATTAATCTTGAGTTATTCTTATCCATACATCTTTAGTAATTCACCTTACCTGAAAATGTTTGGAAATATAATTGATTTGATTTGCAATAGTCCTTTAGAAGAATCTAGCAAGGGAAGCATAGTACAAGAAGGAATCATAATCTTAGAATTAACCAAAACAAAAACACTCTATTTTCTACTTGGTGAGCAACAGCATGTCATGGAGATAGACAGTAAAAAGTTCACTCAGTTTTATACTTTGCCTCCAAGGAACACACAGTCGATTGGGGGATAAAGATGTAGCAGACAGACACAAAACTATCTGTGAGATTTTGCTAGTTTGTGGGTACAGATTAAGTATACTGGGATAAAGAAAAGAAAACCAAAATTTAGGTCAGAAAAACCAATGACAAATCTTTGGCATTGAGGCAGAGGTCTCATTTTCCAAGAACTTTCTGATGACCATGGGCATAGTGCTGGCCCTACCTATGGTGGTTGGTCTGTCAGGATACCCTGTGGGTCATTATCCCCAGCTGTGGGACTTAGGATTTTGAATCTTGCTGGAGGAAAGAGCTCATTAGAGAGGGGGAATAAGTCAAGGTGAAACTGGTGTCCAGCTGAATTCAGGGGAAATTCATAAAGGTAGGAGGCATCATGAGGAGAGACTGATATCCCACTTGCAGCATCACTTGAAGGTGGAACTGCTGAATTCTAGAAGACATGATTTTGACAAGTAAGTTAATGATGGAAGGGCTGAAAAGAAAGAATAATAAAATACATGTAGCCTGGTCATAGTGATGCAAGCCTGTAATCCCAATATATTGGTAGGCTGAAGCAGGTGGATCACTTGAATGCAGGAATTTGAGACCAGCCTGGACAACATGGTAAAACCCTGTCTCTACAAAAAATATCAAAATTTGCCAGGTGTAGTGGTGCATGCCTGTAGTCCCAGCTACTCAGGAAGCTGAGGTGGGAGGTTAGCTTGAGCCTTGGAGGCGGAAGTTGCAGTGAGCTGAGTTTGCACTATTGCACTCCAGCCTGGACAAGAGAGTGAGACCTCAATCTCAAGAAAAAAACAAAAACAAAAAATCTGTGGACCAAATGAAGGATTTTACCACATGAATGCAACAAGTGGTGAAAATAATATAAATGTCCTGTTAAGTGAGGTGGAAGGAAAAGGTAAGACCTTCAAATTTGTTCATAAAGTGAGAAGGGACCTGACTGAAAGAGCTGAGCTTAGTCTCTATTTGGAAAGGTCAGACATTAGGAAAGGAATATGGACTCTGATGGTTCCTAAATCCCTATTTGCCACCTGCTGGAGTGGCAAAACATTTTCTGAGGCTGAAATGGGATTACAGGCATGAGGGGGAGAAGGGTCCCTGATAAGGAGGAGGCACTGGAAAATAACATCCAATGTTGGGATATCAGGGGGAAGGTGAGGGAGACGGAGCAGATGGGGTAGGCGTAATTGAAAGTGAAGGAGGTCTGTCAGGGGAAGAAGATGTGGCCTCAATCAATCCAGCAAGGTGAGGAGAACACGAGAGTAAAACAAATAAAAGAATGGTCATTTAAAATGTCAAAAGAGTCAGTGGGGCAAAAGAATTTGGCCAAGCACATTCAACGGGTTTGACGGAGATTAGGATCCCAAGACAGAGTCATGAATTCCTGGACATAAGGAACTTCAGATTAGTTCCTAAGGAACTAAGATTTAGAAGAGTTGCAACAGAAGGGGTCACACTGCAGAACAGTGTTGGGGGCAAAGGGCCCACCAGGAGGCCAGGATTGATGATCTGAAAGTTTATAAAGTGGCCATGCTGTATTCCACAAGAAAATTAGAAATTTCTTTTTGAGAGCCTGAAAGTCAAATTTATCCCAATGTTGTAGAACGCTGCTGAGGGATAAGTCTGAGGGAATGGAAGGGCTTTGTCCCATGGTGGGACTAAGGAAGAACATCTGCTGGGAACATGAACCTTATTTCTCTTGGGGCATCCCAGCAAGGAAAGGGAGTTTCACTTACTTCCTCTGAGAGACTCTGAGATCCACTTTCCAAAGGGGCATCCCACCTACTGGCATTAGGGCCTTACTGCTGGATGAATACTGGGTGATCAACCCCATGCAGCCCAGGTAGGAATTACTCTGGGTGCTCAATCCAGGTACAAGGGGAAAAGGTTGAGGGAAGACTCACCATCCTGGTGCTGTTAGGGATCATCTGGCTTAAAACATCAGGCAATCCACTGGGCCCCTGGCGCACACCTGTAATCCCAGCACTTTGGGAGGCTGAGGCAGGCCAATCTCCTGAGGTCAGGAGTTTCAGACCAGTCTGGCCAACAGGGTGAAAACCTGGTCTTTGCTAAAAATACAAATATTAGCTGGGCATGGTGTCACGGGCCTGTAGTCCCACCTATTTGGGAAGCTGAGGCAGGAGTATCGCTTGAACCCAGGAGGCAGTTGTTGCAGTGAGCCAAGATTGAGCCATTGCACTCTAACCTGGGTGACAGAGCGAGACTCCATCTCAAAAACAAACAAACAAACAGACAAACAGAAATCAGGTGATACTGCTAGGAGCAGGAAGGCTGCCTGCCTTCACAGGAAGTTTTTAGAGTGAGAAAGAGGGAGCCTGAGGTCTCCAAAGCATGTGTGGGTTTGCACTGGTCTAGCTGCCTCTGCCATGTATGCCACACGTAGGGATTGGGGACTTTTGACCAGAAAGGATAGGAGAGAGTCTTCCTCCCTTCCGGGCAAGGCAACCAAACCTGTTCACCCTTTGGCCTTTAAGCTGCACCAGGCAGTGGCCCTGGCAAATTGCCATCAGTTGCCAGAGGGACACTAGAGACTGTCTGCCGGAAGACTGGAAGGAAAGTAAACTAAACTTTCACCTGATGTGGTGGTGACAGTTAGATCTCTTTCCACCGGGACCTTCTGGTTCTCCAGAGAGTAGGCCCTGCCAGGGACCATTGGTTGTGTCTGGGCTTGGACATTATCACAGAGATGTTGGAGTTGGAGGAGAGGAAAGGGGGAGAGTAGAGAAGAGGTTTCCTGTACAGGCCATCAAAATGTGGGTGCAGCTGGCTGGGTATGATGTTGTAGAAGGTAAAAGAATTTACCAAGACAATCATGAGTGAAGAAAGGCAGGGATTAGAGAAAGTATAAATACTCATTGAAAGAGGGCAATGGGCAGTACAGCAGAGAGAAGGCTGTTTGCCCAGAGACAGGGACTGAAGGGAAGTTTTATAGGGTTGTCCTGGAGAGGCCACATGCAAATTGGTCATGCTACTTGGGCTACACTTGAAATGAGGTATTTGGGAATAAGATGTTGTACAAACAGGTTATTTGTGGTTAGCTGTTTCTCAGAACAATTGTTCTAACCCACCCTGTGGTCCCCTCCTGATTGTTGCTTACTTATCTTATTAGGACTCTGCCTTTGGATTTGGGTCTTTTTCTTAATCAAGAGAACATTGTATGGAGGGAACATTGGATAAGGAAAATGCAAGACACAGCATGGAGATCACTAATGTGGAGCAAATATGCAAAAAACTGTTTTTCTTTATGTAGATGCTTTTTGATAGAACATGGTGATCTTTAGCACATACAAAGTGATTTTTAATATAACACGCAGGTGTCTATAATCAACCATTTTAATATTCTATAAAGCCTATTTGTCATCTCTATGTAGAGTATTCTAGAGTAGTAAAGGAGCGAAGTAAAGTTTTTGATAAGAGTAAACAAAGCTCCCGAGCTAGACACAAAGAAGGCATGTTTAAGGAATCTGACTAGACATACATAGGGGATATATTCTACATAAGCATGTAATGACACTGGCTCTCTGGATTGGGGTGCTATGTCCTTGGAATCTATGAAGCAATCCTGGAAAAACCTTTAATTTCTCCAATTTGACCATGAACACTTTCATCTTGTCTCTAAGGATTGTTAATAACCTCCTATTGATCCCCAAGGAACTGGGTGCTTATAATCTAGATGTAAAAACACATATAATATCTCAAATAAATTATAATAGAACTATAAAGAAATATATTCCAAACAGTGTCAATTAAAATATAAAAAAAAAGAGGACCACTGAATCTATCTGGATGCCGAGTTGCTAAGAGAAGTCAAAAACTGAGTGATTGGGCCTTGAAGAAAAAGTATCCCATAAAACAAAAAGGCATTCTAAGAAGAAGAAACTGTGGAAAAGACACACACTCTTGAAAGTGTTTGGTATTTTTAAATATCAGGAAAGCAATTTCAGGTGGCCAAAGACTAGGTCATACACAATAGGATGAAGAATAGAATTAGAAAAAAATGGGAATGGTTTTTTGCCCAAACTTGCTCTCAATATAGAACTAGGCTCTTTGATCTACAGCTGACAATGCTTTGCTTTGGAAATTTTAGGGACAAAACACTCCACTTTGCTACTTTGTGGGAATGTCTGTGCCATTTTTTAATAATTCAAATCAATATATGATAATAATTATTACCACTAATACTGAACTTACATGAACCTACATATAGCTTGGTAGAGTGCAAATGTTTCGACTTTGGTGCTAAATAATTCTGGTTAACATCTCAACTCTGCTACTTTTAAGCTATATATTCCCTTTCCAGCTGCTTAACATCCCAGGACCTATTACATCCACTATTACATAAAAAAGATGTATAATTATATTGACCTACAGTGCTGCATCTATCTGTGTTACATAAGATGATATACGTAAAGAACCCAGAACATAGTAGGTTCTTCATAACAGTTGGTTTCTCCTTGTCCACCTTTTTTTTTTTTCAAGTCTTTTTGTAAATCTCTGGATTAGCTGCCACTATTACTACTTCATCTTTCTTTTAAATTCACCACACAGTCACCAACACAAGGCTGATAGTATGTAAATGAATTTCCTTGGAGCTTCTGCATAGGGTTGTAAGAAGTTTAAATAAAGGCATCTTGTCATAGCCACTGTTCTCCAGACAATTAACTGATCAAGCCTCTGGCTCAGCTGGTGGCCATGCTTTTGGATAATTATTTTCTTCATTGGCACTGTTTTTAATAGCTTGTTACAGGCTACAAGGATAATACATTTCAATAATTTAAATGAAATACTTTATGAGAAGACCAATAAATAGACAGCAGCATGCTGGTTCAAAATGTTAATTAATATATTATTGACTCACTCAGCAAGGGTTTGGCTTTTTGTCCTAAAGATACTATCTATCTGAATTCTCTGCTTGGAGTCCTAAGCATTTAATTAATTCCTTACATTTGCTATAGAAATAATACAGGTTTAAAAGCACAAATTTTATATTATTATAAGTGAAAGGGCACTGATTTGCAATATTAAGCTTTATATTTATTGCCACACTTTGTAGACTGGTGGCATAATGTAGGTTTTAGTTTAAAAAATTATATTCAATAATTATTAAAGTCGAGCTTGTATTTCTGCTCAAGACCAATTTGTCTTTTCAGATACAAATTAAACTTTGTCTCTGTTATAAAATGTTTCCTTAAGCCTCCTCAACTCCTGCCAGGTTAAAGCCCACACTCATCCTCCTTGGTTACCTCCACCCTACACCATTCATATCTCTCTCACAGTACCTATAATATTGTTTTTGTTTATATATTTCAGTTTACACCTTTGTCAACTACTACTAGACCCTGAAATCCATAAGGAAAGAACAGTTTTAAATTTGTTTATTTCTAATACCTAGAACAAGTCTGACAAAGAAAGCATCTGTATTTCACAGAAATTTCACATTTTTATATTTTCAAGTCAACTACTAATAACTCTTGATGCCTGCTCCACTATAAAACACTGCTTGATAATAGGGTTGCCAGATTAAATATAAAGAAGGGTCAAATTTGAATGTCAGATCAACAAACAATAATTGTTGAGTATAAGGATGTACCAAGCATTGCTTTCAAATGTAAGTGGACCGTTCTGTATTTTATTTACTACATTTGTCAAACCTATCTAGAGGCAAAGAGAATCTGTATGATTCAAGGGAGGGAAAACTTTTACATAAACTTTAATTACATATTAGCCCAATTTAACCAAAGAGAAATCTCCATATTTCATCTGGGATTTCCTAAATCCCTCTGCAATCGGAGGGAATGCTAAACATTGCTTTGCTCAGAAAAATCTCTCCCAGTGTACCACTTAACAGAAACTATACATATGTAAAATTTAGAACATATCTCTAATCTGTCTGACGTATAATGACTTCAATATTCTTGTTCTAAATTTGATCAAACAGACAAAAATTAAGGTGCAAATTGTGATGTGTTTATCTCCCTCTTTCATAAGTCAAAATTGCAAGCTTCTTTTTGTTCTACCCAACTTTCCTTTTCTCCTTCCATGTTTCCTTTACTAAAAATTACTACTGCTAATAACAAGTTAAATTTTCACGAATACTTAGAAAAACACACAAGACACTTTAAAAATAATTTTATAACAACCACGTAGCTATAATTAATAATAGTTCACATATTCAAATGGATTATATTATTCAAATCGGCATTTGCTTTTTAGTATTTTTAGAGATGGTTACTCAAACATTCCAAAAATCATCTTTGAAACAGATCTCACTTTAGGAGCCAGAAACTTTCATTTCAGAGAAGAATAATTATTAAAAAGTTTTCTTATTAATAATAAGCAGACTGCTGCCTTCCTATAATTTCTATGAATTATATTTAATTATGATTTTTAGAACTATCAAGTGTGATTAGATGTTTCTCCCCATATGAGGTCATTTCAGATAGCTCAAGGTATTTATTTTTTTTTACCCACATATCCTAAAATACACTTCCCTATAGCCCAAAGAGCTCTCTTCCTCTTCTTCTAATATGGCTGGAGTTTAGAGACACTATTTCATCTGAATGTCCATAAGGTTATTAGCTCCATGACGAACAGATCTTATGTTGGCATCATTTTATCTCAAATATCTAGTAGAATATCTGACATATTTTAGAGGCTCAGTAAATATTTGTAACATAAATGAATAAAAGTCTGCCTCTCTTGTCTTAAACCCATAAAAATGGGGGAAAAAAAAAACCTCCATGAGCTCCCGAGTGACCTGATCAGTTTTAAATATAATTTACTCATTTACTCACTCATTTAACAAATATTTTTGAGTGCTTAAACTAGGATTCCAGGACACATTCTCTGTCCTGCTGAATATAGTGATGAATAAGAGAGACAAGTTTCCTGCCTCAAAGAGACCACATCTCCCATCATTTTGTCCTTATGGTTCTCTTAATGGAGTCAAAATTTATAGATATCTATTAATCCTACTTTATTACTCAAGTCAACCAAATCCATAACTATTTTTCTTGCCATTGCTTTTTTTTTGAAACTTGCTCTGTTGCCTAAGCTGGACTATAGTGGCATGATCATAGCTCACAAGTGATCCTCCTGCCTTAGCCTCCCAAGACTACAGGAGCAAACCACCAAACCTAGCTAATGTGCTATTGCTATTAATCCAGGACTCCACACTCCTCACCCAACTACTTTTTTCTAATTTGTTAATTAGCTTTTCTAAAACTAAAATACTTTGTTTTGCTTTTATGCCTACAGAATATATAAATTTTAAATTTTTTTCTGAAATCTTGCCCATAAAATATGGAGTTTGAACATTTTAGCTATATCTATTATTTCTTAGTAAATATCATCTTTGTCCTCTACATTCTTCCACTGAGCTGAAGAAGAACCGAAACCAAAGAGAAGAAAAAACAATATATCCTCTCTCTTTTCCCTTTTCTTCCTGTGTTCTCTCTCTTCATCTGAAGCTTCCATTCTCAGACATTTCTTTCATGTTTTTTTCTGGCTTTTCTTTACGCTACAGCATCATGTTACACCTGAAAGCTTAAGTTAGACAAATGTGAATTCAAATTCAGTCTCAGACTCTCCCTGGGCATGTAACACTGAAGGTTGTATAATCTCTGTAGGTCTCTGTTTCTTCATATACATAAAACCGAGGATATTAACAAATATTAACAAATGCTATATGAAGGTTCATTAACAAATGTCACATGAAGGTTTAGTGAAATCTAGTATAGTATATGCCTGCCAGGGTTTCTAGCATTTAATAGCCATTACATATCTGCTAGGACTTTCTGTCTTCCTAAATTCTTTCTCTACAATCATCTGATTTCAACTAATTATCAAGTAGAATTTATTCATAGTGTGAGGTATTATTCAAGTAGATCTTCTCATAAGATGCCCTCCCTGATCCTCTTCCATCATAGCTGAAGTTTTATGATTTCTAGAAAATTGAAGTAAAATGTTAATCATGTCCAATTGTGTCTGGAACAGAGCCTTTTGAGAGAGTTCAATTTAACCTTGTTTGTTCATGGTATACAAGGTTTGTATTTGTACATAATTGAGTTTGAGATATAGTTTCAACATTTATTCACCACCCATGTGGAGTGAGCTTTTAAGTCTCTCTTCATTTTAGTTATTTTTCATTTTAGAGACTTGATGACGTCAACCTTGCAAAGCTAAATGAGAAGCCATGTGCAAAGTGTTTGACAGGTTTCTTGACCATCGTAAGTGCTTCATGAATGTCATTTTTCCCCTTAATCCTGTATTATCCAGTCATTTTAGTGCTTTTCTTCATCCTAGGCAAAGTTCAAATTTCCTCAGTCTCTCAAACAACACCCTGAATTCCTCCAGTGATAGTCATTGTCCATACCTCATGATTTTGTTGTTTGACTTATTCTTCTTCCTCACCTTCACTCCTTAGTTCTGGCGGTAGACTCTTTTTGTTTTTTTTTTTCTTTTTCTGAGATGGACTCTTGCTCTGTCACCCAGGCTGGAGTGCAATGGCATGATCTCAGCTCACTGCAACCTCTGGCTCCTGGGTTCAAGCGATTCTCCTGCCTCAGCCTCCTGAGTAGCTGGGATTACAGGTGTGAGCTACCACATCTGGCTAATTTTTTTTTGCATTTTTATTAGAGATGGGGTTTCACCCTGTTGGCCAGGTTGGTCTCAAACTCCTGAGCTTGTGATCTGCCCACCTCGGCCTCCCAAAGTGCTGGGATTACAGGCGTGAGCCACCACGCCTGGCCAACAATAGACTCTAGTTTTCTCTAGTTGTTCCATGCACATGAATATTCCCCAGAAGATACTAAGCAGACGCTATAAGGCAGCATGACACTCAACAATGCTTACTGCCCTTCCATGGTGTAGTTACTGTGGGGAAGTGACTCCTTAAACACGGGCTATGTTTCCTAGCACTCTGTATATCTAAATTGGGGCTATATGAGTAGTTCCAGCCAATAAAATATGACTTAAATTAAGTCTTGTCACTTCTGGCCAAAATGTTTAAAAAGCAAGTTTGCTTCTGCTGTGAGATCTTTCCTTGTCTTCTGGCTGAATAGAGAGGGCTCCTAGCATCTACAAGAGGGTGGGATCATGAAGACACTAGGGTCCCTGAGTGTATACTGACTAGGCACAATGCATCAGACAGTGACATTAGTGAAAAACAAACTTATATTGTTTTAAGCCACTAACAATTTAGAAGTTTCTGTTTATGCAGCCAGAATTACTTTTATTAATGCTGATGCCATTCCCCTTTCTTGTTATGAACACATGGTAGTTGCCCCAGAGATACTGCATGACTTTCCATCCTGTTCTGGAACATGCAGTTTTCTCCACCCACTAGAGCCATAATTTCATAATAGGAAGATAATCTGACAACTACATCATATTCTCCTCCTGCTGTGAACTCACCCATCTAAAGAGACTGGAAAATTTTCAACAAATTTGCTTTGTGTGTACTTGTCCCAGCCACAGTATTAGATTTTCTTCCAAGTTTTTTCCCTGTACCTCATACCTCAACATAGCACTTCATTGATTATGGCCTATGTCTGCAGAAGAGTATGAAAAGAAATCAGCTGGATGAATGAAAGGAGTTTCAAAATGTGTTCCAAGCATCCACTTATTCTGGAGTAACTCTTGCCTGCCTGGCAGCTGCCATATAAAGGTAGAAGCCTGAGACTTTGTATCAGAAGGCCTAAGTTTGATTCCTATATCTTTCACTTCAATCTGTGGGTCCTGGTACAAGTCACTAAGCTTCGGAGATTCAGTTGTATATTGAATAAATGTGGATTATTCATACCCCTTATGATTATTAAAATAACTAAATAGAATAATTTCTCTATGAATCCTAGCAAATAATAATTTTCCAATGCATCTTAACCCCTTTTTCCTTCTTATGGTTATTGAGGAATGAAATGAGAGTACATAGTATGAATGATCAGAGTAACAGGCATGCAGAATCCACTGAAATGCTTACTTCCTTCCTCTTCGTATCTAAAAGGTATTGATATAGAGAAAGCAGGTTTTGGGATTTATTCAACATGTATTTGGAAATTTCCAGAGACCACGTTTTGAATCCAATAATCAGGAGACAACAGAAATGTTTCATAGAATTTAGCCCCACAGTAAACATCAAAATGCATTGTAAAGCACAATTTGAGCTACTTATTTTTCCCCAAAAACCATCACCTTATAATGCCATGTCAATTTAAAAAATATATATATAATTACTGTTTGAAAAAAATCTCATGATTAAGTCAGTAGGCTAAAATTATTTTTTAAATGAGGTTTTTCCAACCTCATTTAGTAATCACATTCTTTTAACACTAAAGGACAAAAACTAGTAATTTTGTGTCTAGGTTCCATATACAAGTTAAATTAATTAAGTTCATGTCTTATAATTACACACAGTTGATTTGCTTGTTACCTATACTACACAATATGCTGAAAAGATTTAGAGGAAGCTGCCATGGTTAATTCTATTATTCTAATATATTAGATTCCAGAAACATCAATAGATTGTTGATAACCATTAATTATGCACTGATTTCATAGAAATTCTTAAAATTTTTATAGTGAGAAGCCTCTTCTCTCAAAAACACTAAGTAACCATAATCTCTGATTATCTTTTTTTTTCTACTTGGAGAGGGAAAAAAACAATAGGCATTGATATCACAATAAAGGGAGGCTTTTGTTAGTAGAATATTTTCTTTGTGCAAAGTATTCTGTTTACATGCATAAAAATTATTTAAAGATTTTCCCATTGGGTTTATCAAGACTATTGATTTCCACTTTGAATTTAAAAATGGCAATAATAGCTGCATGCATTTTAACTTCATTGACAAAAAGTAACACGTTTCCTGGAACCCAGGTAAAGAAGACAATCATTTAAAGGTAAGTAAAATATCTTAATGAAAGCATTATAAAAACTTGAATAGCTTTCTTTCCACAAAACTTAGAAGAGCTATCTTGTCTCTGTATTCTATGAAATGAGTAATGCTATTACAAACACTTGGTTGGTTTTGTTGCCCTTAAATACAAAATGAAAAATGAAACTTTCATTGTCCTCTTCTGAGTTTTCCCATGTCCTCAATTATAAAGTGAGGTTCTACCTCAAAGTAAGCTTTGATGATCCAATGAGACAATGTTACCTTTTAAACTTTGACATTGGAAACATACAGAATCTACTATGATCAACAGCATCATATAATACATGTGTACCTATATGTTAGACTCAATATTTTAAAATTATAAACACAGAATTCTCCTTGATCTCTTTCAGAAAATTCCTTGTATATGATCATTAATAAGTAATTCCTTTAAGAATAGAAATTTGTTAATCATATTGTAAGAAGTCATATTTGTAGTCTAGTTTAGAAATGAAACTGCTCATCATTCACTAAGTGAAAATAAATACTTAGCGTAAGAAGGTATTTTATACTTTATAAAGTGGTTTTATTTAAAATATTTCACTTTATTCTAAAAATAGCAATGTAAATTTATTATTATTACTAATTCCACTTTATTGATGAAGAATTAAAGATCAAAGATAATTGACTAGTTCAAATATACAGAAATAATAGATGGCATTGCCAAGGCTTCAACCTAAGTTGCCTGACTCCAAGACTCCAAAGTCCATGTGTGAACACTACTACGGGGAGTAGAAAAAGTCCCAGCACTACTGAGTTTCTAAAATGCTCTGTCTTACAAATGTCCTAATGTCTGGCCCATGTATAAGTGGATCAAGAAGAAAATTAGACATAAGGCAGGCTGAATCATCTCCTTGAAGTGGCCTGAGGTATGCTTTGTCAGATAGGTTAGTGCTAATGTAAGGTGGTGAAGAGTCCCAAGGAATTATATCCTAGGTGTATACAGGTCTACTTTGGTCATTCATCTGGCAAATATTTGAGAATCTGTGGACAAAGACCTAGGGAAGATAATTTTAAACAGAAACTGCTCTTACCTTCAAACTATTTGCAATCTTGTGAAAAGATAGACAAACAGAGTGGATAATTAACTTTGATCATGAAGTTCCAGAGACTGGAAATAGAGACAAGGCTACAACCTGGCTGTTCTCAAAAACAATCAAACGACACAGGGCTAGGGCGAACCCTGAGGGACCAATAAAATGATTACAAGTAGGACTGGTTGACCAGGGCCATTTTGGGGTGGCAGATTTTCTAGGAAATACTTTTCTCTTAAAAAGACAAACAAAGACAAAAACAGGCAAATTAAATGTTAAACACACATACATTCACCCACACATGTGCATGCATGGCTACCCATCTTTACCCTTACTATATATGCTAAACAGTTGGCACTCTAAAAAATATCCTGAGTCATGAACATGTACAGCACTTTCCAAGTAAATAAAAATAACAATTGAATAGCAATAACAACAACAATAAAACTGGTCCCTGGTTTGCATACCCCTCACACACAGCACGTGCATACAGGAAAGATGTGAAAATACAAAGCGAAAGCAAAGTGATGTTTCTTGAACATTTACCCCTGTTAAATGGCAAATAGCTTCAGCAAGCTGCTCTCCAATACATCTTCAGGTTATTAAGGACCCCTAAGTTCCAAAAAGACTAAACGATTCTCCAAAAGTAATACAACCTTAACCTATGACTTTTAGTCATGCCACATATTAGATTGTAGAAGCTATGTTTACTGTTTGTCCTAAAGATACATTGAAGAAAAACACATGGTAGAAGTGCATAAACACTCATTCATTCAATCAACATCATTAAACACCTGCTATATACCATTCACTGTGAGAACCCTAGAGAGAAAACATACCTGGCCATTGTCTAGTGTGGTGAGGCAAACATTAATCAAAGAGTCATACATATAAATAGAAATGTAAAACATGTTATTATCAAGACATGCTAAATTGTATTACACAAGAGAAAGATCAGAGCAGCCTCCTCCAAAGAAACAATAAATAAACTGCAATTTGAAGAAAAGTTGGAGTTGATTAGGAGATTGGGGAGGTGAGTGAGAAAAAGCCAGCAAGAATGCACATACACTCGAAAGAATTAATGAAGGACAGTGTGGCCAAAGCATAGGCAGTAATACGTAGAATAATGTGTGAAAACGTTGACAGTGTAGGCAGGAGATAAATCACACAGGGCCTTGGAGGCCAAGTTAAAGATTTGTTCTTTTTTCTAAGACAAATCAGAAGCCATGAAGAGCTTTATGGAAGGGGGGAAATGTGATCAGATTTACATTGGAAAACAATTACCTTGTTTGCAAGGGACAAGTGAGTAGATACAGTTAAATCAGACAAGTATGGGAGTTTGTATTAAGATGATGATTTCAACAACAAATGTAAGTGGCTGGATTCAAGAGATATTTTAGAAGTAAAATCTAGGAGGCAAAACTGATGTAGATCAGATATGGGGGATGATGAGAGAGATACAAGTTTTGAGTGCAACTTTGAGTTTTTCGATTTTAAAATGGAATGAGATCATTGTGGCTTCTCAGAGAATAACCATACTGGAGGTAGTGGCAGAGTAGGGTGGCAGTAATCATAAGTATTATTTAGGCCATTTTCAGTTTGAGTTATTTCAGGCGTCCAAGTAAATATCTTAAGTAGATAAATAGATAGACAGATATAAAGGCTCCATGCTCAGAGAAGCCGCAGATGTCTAGGTGTGTGTTCATGATGGGGACCACCCTTAGTCACATAAGAAAATATTTCTGCTAGTTTTGGCCTCATGGATATTACTTGTCTGACAGTCAGGACTAGCTGCATAATTTTTGAGGTTCAGTGCAAAATACAAATGTAGGGCTCTGGTTGAAGGCAGGAAATCAATCTCCCTCTCACAAGAGCCCACTTCTTCAATGTAGGGTAGAGAGATGATGCCCAAGGGATTGAAACCTCCATATCTGGAAGTGTTCAGTACCTGGATTGGGGGAGGGTAGAAAAGGCATGATGAGACATCTGTTGAATGTGCAGGGGCATTGCCGGCCAAAGACAGGGGTGACTGCTGCCCTGCCCAGTCCACAAAGCTGCAGAGTATGTGTCCAACTATAAGCTTTTCCATACATGTGCCCATACTGAATCAGGCAGTGTAGTGCAATGGAAGAATACAGACCATCCCACTCATGTGATCAAACTGGCTCCCTGGGTGGGAGCTGGCAACAGTTACAGGGCATGGGATGTGTCCCCATCCAAATTTCACTTTGAATTGTAGCTCCCATAATCCCCATGTGTCATGGGAGGGACCTAGTGGGAGACAATTTAATCATGGGGGGTCATTACCCTCATGCTGTTCTTGTGATAGTGACTTCTCATGAGATCTGATGGTTTTACAAGAGGTTTTTCCCCGCTTTTGCTAGGCACTTCTTGCTGCTGCCATATGAAAAAGGACGTGTTTGCTTCCCCTTCAGCCATGATTGTAACTTTCCTGATGCCTCCCCAGCCATGCTGAATTGTGAGTCCATTAAACCTCTTTCCTTTATAAATTACCCAGTCTTGGGTATGTCTTTATTAGCAGTGTGAGAACGGACTAACACACTGGCCCGCTGCCAATGTACTGTTCACATGCTCATGAAGCCCTGCTAACCTTGTCAATAAAGCGTTCTAAGCAACTAGTAATAGAACCACAAAGATTTTCTCTGACTGTTGAGTGTTGTGTGTGTACTACGGTTTCCAAATTACTCCTATTTGCTTTAATCAACTTGACTTCCAAAAGTTTAGTTGATGCTAATTTTATGGGCCATAGTTAAAAATTCTAATATATTTCTAATAATCCTTCCACTAAATCAAAGGAAGGGAACATTTATTGAGCATCTACTATATGCCAATTATTGTTATACATGAGTATACATTAAGTCACTGTATATTCGCTCTGAGGTGACATGATTCTGATTAACTATTAATTTAGTGACTCTTGATGTATCCAGAAAATACACATTGAATGCCTACTACCTATTAGGTGTTATGGTAGACACTGAGGATAGATGAAGAGTAGTCTGTCTCTGCAGTATACTTGATATACAGTTTCATTTAATTCTCAAAACAAATCTGCAAAATCAGTATTTTTATATTTATTTTTTAGATTATAGCATTTGATGCTTAGAGAAACTAAATAACTTTTCCTAGCTCTCACAATTTATAAGTGAAAGAGGTAGGACTTGAACTTGTGTCTCTATGACTCTGAGCTCTAAGCTTTTCTTCTTAGCTAATGCTATTTTTATTAAAATAAAACAAAACAAACAAACAAAAAGCTCTGCCTTATGAGTGCTATAGATCTTTCTCAAAGCCATCTCTGCAACTCTGATCCAGGGTACTCTTCCATCTTAAGCTATCCCTGTAAGTGTTCATGCTCATCACATCTGATGTGGCTCATCAGTGTGGCCAGCAGGGAAAGTAGGGGATATGGGATTTCTGCCACGTTTCGCTTATTTATGTGTCCTTCTGTTGAGTGGCTACCTCAGTGGCATTTTGTTACTTGCAATTTTTGTTGTTTTTCATTGTGTTCATCTCCCAGTCAGAATTAATGCTCCTTTTCCTGATATAATTTATTATATAGATTATTTTACTTTTGAAGATGTGTTGATAAATGTCATCCATATTTCCCCCACACCAGAATTAAAAGTTGCAGGAAAGTTTGTGCAAAAGAAGGGAATGGACGTTTTTTGAGCATCCCTACCATGAAAAGGACTTTCTATTCTTATCCTATTTAATCCTCACAACTACTCTATAAATTCAGTGTTATTATTCCCATTTTATTTGAAGAAGCTCAGGCACAGAGAAAATACATAAAAATCCCAGGGCTGTTTATTTCATTAGTACATAATAAGCATCTACTTTTTGCCAGGTATAGTGTTAATCAGTGAACACAATGGCAAATAAAAGATAAAGCCCGTAAGCAACAGATGGGGCCCTGAACAGAAAACTCTCTGGTATTAAAGCGCATACTCCTTCCAGAACAGAAGGGTGAGTACTATTAATTTTTTAATTTTACCATTGCAATAGTGTGCTATTATCCACATAGTAGATGTGCCGCAAAGCATGAGCTTAATTATTATTTCCCAAACTCTGATTATTAAACAGAGTATCCTTGAATTTTCAGAGGATGAGTTCAGACTAAGCTAGCATAGACAATCTAATTGAACATCCATCTTAATGTGAGAATAATGCCAGCTGCAATTGTCCCTGGATGTCACTGGATTCAGCACATTGCTAATGAGAGCCCTATCATCTGTTTGATAGCAGTGTGGTCTGCTTAGTTGTATTCTATTGTGTGGCCAGAGACTGTACCTCTAAACCCAGCCAGCTGTCTCTGCAATTTTTTCTGTTGGTGATTAGGGAGTTTAAGCCAAAGAGAATGGTTGGATTCACTTAGAATCACAGACCTTCAACACAGGAAGTTGGGTGTTCAACATAGTCTTTTGATATTATCCAGTTCAGCCTAATACTGCAGAAGAAGAAACAGACAAAGGCTATGGAGATTTTTTAAAGATATGCAGCCAAGTAGTAGCAGAGCCAAGGCTAGAATTTGTGTCTCTTAGCTACAGTATAATCCCAAGCTGAGTATCTAACCATGAAATCCAGGGTAGTGTCCACTTTGCATCTATTATTGTATGATTTCATGATAATATTCCATGATTACATAAGGATTTGTAGTTTATAAGGCTCCTTGATTTTCATAGAAATTTTAGAATGTGGTAGGGAAGTCACTATCATCTCAATTTTATAGATATGAAAATTGAGATTAAATGACTTCCATCTGGTTAGAAGCATCGCTAAAATGTGTGCTAGGCCCATAATATTCACCTTCCAAATGTGTACCTATTGTTTATCTTGGCAAACCACGTTTCTACTCCAGGTAATATTTTTAAACAATCTACTTGATTTTAGGAAAGTATTTTGAGTCTTGTAAACTATTACTTTAGATGGTCACCATAGCATAGTTCGCAGAGAACAAGACAAGAGCTGAGAAGAGCTTCGTTATAAAACTGATTCCATCAATTATTAGCTACATGGTCTTGGGCAAGTCACTTAACTTCTCTGAACCTCACTTTTATAATCTTTAAAATTAGAGTAGTAGTAAAATAACTGCATAAGTAGCTCACAAGAGTGTTGAGGGTTTCAAATGGGATAATCTGTTTGAACCCTGTAAACCACAGAGTGCTTTGTAAATGCCATAGGCTGAGGGATATTTAGAAATTCTCAGACATGAGAGATCTAAGTAGCTGATGGCAATTTTTAATGCTAACTTCCTCTTGAATGACATCCATATATCTTTTTCTCTCTGTGATTTTATTTACTGGCTTGGACTGACTTACTTCCAAACCATTTAATATCTGACTAGAAGCAAGAAAAAAAATGTGTGAGACAGATGAAATTTAGTATTGTTTATGATGCCGTATAGTTATAATTTCTTACAAATATGAAGTGCCCCTAATTGCAGAGTCACTTCAACACTGAAATGTTAACACTGTGAACATTTTAATAATGTTAAGAACACTATTTCAAATATTGTTTTAATAATGCTTTAAATTGATTTTTTCTCAAATAGTCAACTGGGTTAAACAAAGTGATAGAAGAACAGCAATAATATTTTACCCTCTTACTGACATGTGCTTCTGTACAACAAAAATAATACAAGAAATAATTCATCTAACGCTTATAGTTGACATACATTTATGTATGTAAACCCCATCATGTGTTAAATTCCCTAGATGATATAAAAATGATCTTGGATAATATGGGCTACCATTAAGAAACCAGTAATATAGTGGGGGTAAAATACTTCAATTCAATTAGAAGAAGAAGACATCCATTTATTTCTCCAACCAAGAAAGGTTTGAGGAGCTGCTATTTGTCAACCATTTATTTTGATGTACTCATTACCCCTGCACTGCTCCTGGCACATGTTGGTGCTTCAAATATTGATTAAATTGTGTGTGAAAAAAGTCAAGTGTAATAATATTTTTCTATTTTTCATAGATTAGAGGGTAGCATTTTTTATTTTTTAATTAAAAACTCCGTTTACATAATATTGATACAAAGTCCTCAGAAAAAAATTTCAGCTTCTGGGAGGGAATAGAAACAGTTTTTCCCTTAGGTTCTGGTTGTTTTTAACTAACTACAAGCATAACCCTGGAAAGAAAATAAAACATCCCAATGGGCTGCAGTTTTCCCAAAACAATTCTTAAGAATTCAGCATCCCTCACTTTTTATGCCCTGTAATCACTATTGCAGGTTTCTCCTGCCAAACTTATCTGACAATAATACCATGTCAATTTAAAAATTACTATTGTTATCTTTGAGTTTTACAGTTATCATAGCAATACCTTTTTTCTCATTTATATCATTTTACATTTCAATAAAACTGAATAGAATTATTTTTTTAAAGCCAGAGCTATAAAATTGGTTTCCATCAATACAAAAGCAGTAATCCTCTCCCTAAAATTTACAATTACTGATAAACACAACAAAACAATGTCTATAAACATCTCCATATCTTTATCAGAATAAAGTACCCTTTTTATTTATATCATGCTGAGATCCACATTCTTTGATATAGTAACAGGATAAATACAAAACTGAAAAGGTTAAGAATCACTGTTCTGAAGCAATGTTATGGAACCTCTTGTGATTAGTACGTGATAACACAGATACACTAGTCTTTAAGTCCTTAGGTAAATATTTATTGAGCATCCACTACTGAACCCATGGTGGGAAATAGAAAAAAATAATACAGTTTCAATTCTACAATGTTTCTGACTCTATTAAAAGGCAAAAAGACATTCAAAATTAGCTTTCATACCTTCAAATATTTGACAAGGAATAGGTATCATGATAGTGTATGTCTACTGAATGAGCATCTCCTCTGATCTAGGCTCATACATTATCTTATGTAATATTGAAACTACCCACAGGTGATAGCATGACCATTTTTCATTGGAACTCAGAAAGATTCAGAGAGCCTAAGAATGTTGTCTTATAGTAAGCAGCCGGTAAGGGTAAAGCAAGAATTAACTCCAATAACCAAACTCCTACCTGCTGTCTGTTTTTTCAAATAAAGGTTTTTGGAACACAGCCACACATGTCCATTTACTTATTGTCTATAGTTGCTTTTTCATTCAAACAGCCTATTTGCAGCGGTGATTATTTGGCCAGAAATGCCTAAAATATTTACTATCTGACCATATGCGAAACAAATGCTGAACTATGCTCTAGACCTTAAACAATGAACAGAAAAAAATATTTATTTATTTAACACTGTTCTGTTGTCATGTTTATGTATCGATTATTATAAATGTTCAAAATACAAAACCCTGAGTCCTTTCTTGAAGGAGCCTACAATTTATCCAACAGGAAACAGAGAGAGAGAGAGAGAGAGAGAGAGGAAGAAAGAAAGAAAGAAGGAAAGAAGGAAAGAAAGAAAGACATCATTCTGTATCAGTTATTCTCCATCTACTGGGAAAAAAAGCTAAATTCATAAAATATTTTACTTTTAATGACCAGGCTACCACAACAATAAAAATATTTTTCAAAGGGACCCATGGCAGACACAAACATTTACAAATATTTATTTTTTAAGCTTCATTGAGGTATAATGGCTATGGAAAAAAATGCACATAATGTATACTTTTGATGATTATGAATATATGTATATGCTCATAATGCCATTGTCACAATCAAGGTATTAACCATATTCATCAACCCAAAATATTTCCTTGTGTTCTCCTCTGTACATTTGTGTATGTTTTTTTCCATGGTGAGAACACTTAACATGAAATCTATCTACTTAACATATTTTAAAGTACATAATACCACGTTGTTAACTATAGGTACTATGTTGCACAGATTTCTAAAATGTATTCATCTTAACTGAAACTTTATAACCCATTTCCTCCTCTCCCCAGTCCCTGGCAACCACTATTGTATTCCCTGCTTCTATGAATTTTAGTACCTTATATAATTGGAGTCATGCAACATTTATTCTTCTGTGACTGGCTTATTTAATTTGGCATAATGTCCTCTAGGTTCATTCGTGTTGTCATGAATGAAAGACTTTCCCCCTCCTCATCATCTTCTTTTTCTCTTTTGTAAGACTTTATTCTTTTAAAAGAGTTTTAGGTTCACAGCAAAATAGAGAGAAAGGTATAGAGATTTTTCCATATCCCCCAGTCCCCATATATATATCAGCCCCCTCTTTATTAACATCCCCCAACATAGTGGTACCGTTTTTACTGTTCATAAGCCTCCATTAACATATGTTATCACCCTAAGTCTCTATTTTACATTAGGATTTATTTTTGATACATCACACAATGGTAAAAACAAATAAGCTACCAAGCCATGAAAAGATAGAGGAAACTTGAAAGGATCTTTCGAATTTAAGGAAGCCATTCTGAAAAGGCTACATACTACATGAGTTCAACTATACGATGGTCTGGAAAAGGCAAAACTATAGACATGGTGAAAAAAATAATCAGTGGTTGCCACAGGTTAGAGAAAAGGGAGGATTGAGTAGGTGAAACTCAAAAGATTTTCAGAGAGTGAAAATAAATCTAATGTATGATGCTATAATGGTGGATACATTTGTACAAACCAGTAGAATGTATAACACCAAATCGTTTTCTGTTTAGGATTGACTAACATACCATTGCATATATACCACATTTTCTTTGTCATTCATCTACAGACAGACATCCCTAACAGACAGAATACATTTCACAATTTCTGTTGCAGTATGGTTTGATCATGTGCATGAGCTCTAGTCACTGGGATAAGAACATAAGTTATATGTAGCATTTTCAGGTCAAGGTTTTTGAGAGATGGATATGCTCCCTTCTACACACTATTTCTTCTGTTGGTAGGATGCAATGATGGAAAGACCATAGAGGATGGTGGAGCCAGATGAAATCAGGTCTCCGCAAAGAAAAGAACTGCCTACAGACCAGAAACATTCACCTCAGATTGTTGTTTGAGCCATTGGACATGTTACATCTATTTATTATTGCAGAGCATCCTCTGCTAAATAATATAGAAATTGGTACTTTGAAGCAAGGTGTTGCCATAGCAAACATATAAACTATGTGGCATTGGTAGGTTACAAGGAAGTGTGAGTGAGGTTACAAGGAGCCTGCAGAAATGAAGTCTCATTGAATTCAGAAGTAAAATACCTGGTAAAGCTTTTGCTTATAAGAATTTGAAAGACAGACCAAATTCCCATGAGCCTATAGCTCAAGGAGCAAAGGTATCAAAAAGCCAAAATATTACTGTGTAATAGCTATTATTTGCCATTTTAAGAAATACATTAAATGAAAAAGATGAGTTTTGTCAAGAATTCGCTGCTTTGAGAGCTTAAATAGAAGGAATTTAGAAAGAGTCTGGAAAATTGGGGGCTTTGTATAGTTGGAAAATTATTTCATTGCTTTTGTATTTAAAATGTTTTGAGGACTAGAGATGTAGTAACAATTCTTAATTGAACGACAGGCTTAAGTTATTGGCAAAAATCAGATTAAGAATGAAGGAGAAAGGACATGGAATTGAAACAGCAAAGAAATACACAGATTTGATGTCTGCGTTTAAGAAAGAATTCTGGTTGTGTTGATGGACTACATGTTAACATGATACCAATGAAAGCAAATGCGGATTAAATGCCTCAGAAGTTTTTTAGGGAATTTGCATTGCCCAAAAAACCCAAGAGTAGAAAACGGTCCTCAGATCTCCAAAAATTCACTGATAAGCAGCAGCTTGTGAATGCTACACATTCTCTTTCCAAAAATCAATTCAGGTCTCCATGGAGGATACTCAGTGAAGAAGAACTTTCCAGAATTCAGAACCAGAGGCCACATAGAATAATGACAAGATAATGATTTCAGAGAGAAGATTCCATTTCTATTTAAAACAATTTTTCAACTGTGGTTTTACTCAATGCCAGACAAGTTAGATTTCATCAGTAGTGTAAACCAGTGACTATGCGGTTTCCTCATTCTTTTCTTTTTTTTTTTTTTTTGAGACAGGGTCTCACCATGTTGCCCAGACTGGAGTGCAGTGCTGTGATCTCGGCTCACTCCAACCTCCCTACCTGTCCTGCATGTACCATTGCATATTATGAGTGGAGTGTGTGTGCAAGTGTGTATTCATAGCTTTCTAGGTGACCAGAGATCTTATTTGAACTTAAATAATAAATTTGCACACTACCAAGAGCTCCTGGTCTTTGAGATAAAAATCTTAACCTCATGGGAAAGATGGCTAAGTTAGCACCAGTAAGATTCTGTTTAACACAGAGGGAAATGGCAAAGTCATTGTTTCTCAGCAACCGATTAGCAAAGATGTTACTGCCAGGAAAGGCCCTGATATAATTTGTATCAATTACCTAATTTATATTTAAATACTTTAAATGATAGTGACTATGTCTGTTTTGTGCATTTATTTAATAGAGATTACTGAATTCCTACCATGTTTAAATTCCCAGGAAAGGGAGAACTACTAATGTATGGCCACCTATGTGTAAGAAACTATAATGGAAATAAAACCTGTCTCGAAAAAATTGCCTGGCGTATCTTTCTTCCAAGTTATGCCTCCTTCCATTTCTTTTTGTGAAGTCAGTCCCTCTTATATATTTTGAAACATTTAAAATCTACTTCTCTCCCCTTTTCCAGATCCAAAACTCTTTTCTGGGATCCAAAACTCATTTGTGCTTTGATAAATATCTAATTTTTTAAAGATTTAGTTGGCAAGTCAGTATTGTAGTTAAATTATATTCAGTTGTTTTGCAATACTTAGTGGAAATGACACACTGAAACTTCAATTTGAGTCAAATTTCATTATAGTTTTGAAATGGAATGGATTGACGAGTACTAGTAATAAAACCAAAGTAGAAAAACAGGGTATGATGGCATGCACCTGCAGTCCCAGCTACTCAGGAGGCTGAGGTGGGAGGATAACTTGAGTCCAGGAGTTTGAGACTGCAGTGTACTATGGTTATGCCTACACTCCAGCCTGGCCAACATAGCAAGAATCCATCTCTAAAAAAGTTAAATAAAAAAATAAATTAAATTATTGCTTAAAAAAGTAAGCCTCTGTAGAATCATTTGTTATTTTGTAGTGTGAAAATTTTAAGTACTGTAATAAGGATTCTTTTAAAATTGATTGCAGGAAATTATTCAGAGCCGTTAAGTGCCAGGTTGTTAAATAGTGTTCAGAAGTGCTTCTACATGCATATGATTGATTAATTACCTTGCAAACAACCCTTGGGATCTCTTATAAGTCTTTTGTATTAAGGCTACTTATCCCTCCTACACACTGCTCTTAACTAGAGTATTAGTTTTATCATTTGAAAGCTTTGAATTGAGTGGCACAATTTTTTGGACTTCAAAAGCTACTTCAATTCAGGAATAGAGATTGTCAATATCTAGGATATCTAATATTGTATATAGAGACATTGGCAGACGTTAAACATAGATATATTATAGAGTTTGATTCTAATGAGTCACTAAAGGAAACTTCCAGAGCTAATACTCTTACTAGTAGATAGTGTTACTATTCTTCAGCCTCACAAACTTTTTTTTCCTGTCAGTATCATTATTTAGCATTCTTCATGTAAACTAGTGACTCAAGTCAGCACAATGAGTAATGCTGTTATAGTTAACACATATTATATATCAAGTAAATTATTCCATGCTTTTAAAATCCATAGATCTAAATTTCACCCACAGCAAACATAAATGCTCACAGGAGACATTTGCAAAATTAGATAAGTAGTGTTAGGAATAGATGATTATCGTATTTATTTTAATAATTGATTAAAATTATAAATCAAGAAGCTAATAGTGTTCAGTTAAATTTTATTGAAACAAATTTCTTTATTCTTTTGGTGTGGAGTCATTTGCTTTTTATTGACAAGCAGATTGGTATTTTTTTATATTAATGTATTTTGAGGTCTCTGAATTTGTGACCTCGGTGAATTAATTTCACATCATATATCAGTTTTCTCATCTGTAAAATAAAGAAATTAAATTCTAAACTTTAAAATAAACCTTTTAGCTCAATGTTGATATATGGTAACATAGCATTTGAGTACTTAAAAATTGTAGATAATAAACAGTAATTCACCACCATTTAGTGAGCACCTTTGGAATTATATAGACTATCCTAGGGAAAAATGGTAGATTATATATTATCTGATCTAAATAGTCCTAGTCATGGACTTTGTATTAAAAGGGAATGGGAGCCATTTGTTTGTGATCAAATATATTAGGTGAATCCAGTCTCCTAAAGCCATCATGATAAAAGTCATCAAAGAGCCACTTCAGGCCCTATATTTCTGTAGCACATTCAATATTACTTTACTATCAAAATTATGTCATGACAATAACATTTAAAAATTTCATTTTGGCTTCAAGGGTGCATATGTAGTTTTGTTTTATTGGTAAAATCGTGTCAAAGATTTCATAACGAAGATGCCAAAAGCAATTGCAACAAAAGCAAAAATTGACAAATGGGATCTAATTAAAATTAAGAACTTCTGCACAGCAAAAGAAACTATCAACACAGTAAACAGGCAACCTACAGAATGGGAGAACGTATTTGCAAATTATGCATCTGACAAAGGTCTAATATCCAGCACCTGTAAGGAACTTAAACAAATTTACAAGTGAAAAATGAAAAACCCCATTAAAAGGGGGGAAAGGACATGAACAGACACTTTTCTAAAGAAGACATGCCTGAGGCCAACAAGCATATGAAAGCACATGCAACAAAGCTCAGTATAACTGAGCATTAGAGACAGTAGCATTGTTACTGATAAGGGCATATCTTATCAGAATACATGATATAAGTGACAGATGAATGGCTGTTAATCTAAATTAGATGGTTATTTCAGCTTTGACTGAAATCAAAGTATGACAGATTGCATGTGGTTTTATACATACACTTACATATATCTATATAGGCATGTGACAAGAATGTCATAAGATTGTCTATCATTCTGTAAAAACCCTAATTATACACTTTATGGAGAGAAAGGTAGAGGAGGAGAGAGAGAGAGACAGAGAGGGAGAGACTTATTATTAGTTTTTTTAACTTGAGTGAAAATAGCAAGCTATGAGTGAGAGAAGCTTGGTGTAGCATAAACTGAAAAGTCATAGGATTTCATTTCCACTGTACATACAAGAACATATACAGATATAATCCAAGATAAGCCACTTAAAATCCCTAAGCCTCAATTCCCTTAGGTATACACCAAATTGTAATGAATATGAAAATCAGAATGTAACAATAATTAAGAAAAATATAGTTATTAATATAAATTATGTTTGAAATTGCAAATATGTATAATAAACATACAGGCATGAAAAAAGTCTATTAATAGAAATCTAGTGCATATGATAAGGGACTAGCAGTCAACCCATTTACATACACACAGATACACACATATACACTCAGCATGCAAATGTATATATACACAGCCATAAACGCATCAAACTATTTATGTTCATATGTGTAGTTATTGCTAATAGAAACTCCCAAATAAATATTAATAATTCTTGCAAAAAATAATTTGCTCCTCCATATACTCCTTTATTTTGCTAAGTTTGAACATTATTCAGTAAGGATTTCTTCTTTGGAAAGACATGAAAACAATAAGCAAAATTCTTCTGGTTAAAGATGCAATATATATATCCAATGCAAACATATGAGCAGTGTCAGAGATCTCTTCATTAGTGATGGCTTCTGATGGTATGAGGGGCTTAACCAGGCAGTGAGGATTCAAGCTGCCATCTAATGAGCAGGTGCCCTTACACAACCTTCTCCTCAACTCCTGCAATTCTCTGGGTTTGACTGATTCCTCATCCCCATTCAAGATGCAATAAGATTTCTGCTCTGATTAGATAATTTATGGTTTAACACAACTGACTCTAATATTTTCAGGCCTAGCATACTGTTACCAGACATCATTTACCCAATTTTTGTGGGATAATAGCCTCTGCTTAGTTACATCAAAGTTGTGTGGCCTAAGGCGGGTCACATTTCACATTAAGCAATAATAAGTAACATTTGTTCTTTGTGCATAGTGCTTTCTCTTTCATATGTTACTCAATATTATAACAAGTGTCCCAAGGAGGCAGACACTATTATTTCCATTTAAAAGATGAAGGTGTTGAGGATTAGAGTGGGTCAAATTACCCAGAGTAATTTTTAGGTAATTTAGTGGAGCCAAAACTCAACTCTCAGAGAGCCTAAAAGATGAGCTATTCTACTAGAAGACTCTTCTAACAATCTAAGCTTCAATGTCTTTACCTGTAGGGCTCCTACAAGTGCTAATGAGATAACTCACCTAAGTAAAGTACCCAGCAATAGCCAGCATGTAGTATGAATTTAATAACGTGGAGAGTTAGCAGCAGTAGCAGCAGCAGCAGCAGCAGGAGTGAGTGGAAGCCCATGAATGCTTTATTAGAATGTCATAGAGTATTTTCTATCTTAAACATGTCTCATTTATAAGTTATCAAATAAAGAACAAAGATGTAACTAACTCTGACTTAAGATATGTAATTACCCATTTAAAACAAAACACTGGAATTTTCTACATAAAAGGAAAGGAAATTTAAACAATTTCTCACATCTCTTTCTGCCCTAGGCATTTAATATGATTCTATTAATGGGAAACCAAAAAAAAAAAGTCTCTTTCTAGGAATTATATGTATATACCTCTCTGAAAGCTCTATTACCAATTTCAATGCTTTATGTAAACTTTTGATTTAATAATATCCCGAATAATCCTGAATATCTATGTGATATACATTCAGAGCAAAGCTTTGGCCCATATGGAAAACGGGAAGGTCCAAATGCTTTTGTTAAATAAAGCTGTCAGCTACAAACATACCTGTGAGATCTTTGTCCTATTGTATAATTCATTTTTACACCTTTATATTCCCTGGAGCTAGGAAGGAAGCAACCATGGCTTAATGGGGCCATTTTTAATTCCTTCCACCCCCACTCCTGCCATCATTTTGTGTACAGGAGTTTCAACCAGCCAGTTTCTTTAGAACCAGCACCAGGGAATGCCATAACAATGAAAGATGGAATAAATGTGTGTCTGAGACTAGTTTCCTCACAAGACCACCATCTGCTTTTTGAAGTCCATAAAAAGCTAAAATGCCTACTTTCTGGGAATTTTTCCAGCTGTGTGAAACAAAACAGAAGCTTTCATATATGATGGAGTAGTATTTAAATTCTTACCCCATTACTTTCTAGCTATGGAACCTTCATTTATTTACTTCTCCTTTCTAAACTTCAGTTTTCTTATCTGCCAAATGGGGATGATACTGCCAGTGGTGTTTGAACCAGAGCAACTCCATCTTGAATAGGTGCTAGGTAAAATAAGGCTGAGACCTACTAGGCTATGTTCTCAGATGGTTAAGGCATTCTAGGTCACAGGATAAAATAGGAGGTCAGCACAAGATGAAGGTCATAAAGGCCTTGCTTATATAAAACAGGTTGCAGTAAAGAAGCCAGCCCAAACCCACCAAAATCAAGTTGGCCACAAGAGTGGCCTCTGGTCATCCTCACTGCTACACTCCCAACAGTGCCATGACAGTTTACAAATGCCATGGCAACAACAGGGAGTTACCCTACGTGGTCTAAAAAGGGGAGGCATGAGTAAACTACCCTTTGTTTAGCATATTATCAAGAAATAACCATAAAAATGGGCAACAAGCAGCCCTCTGGGTTTCTCTGTCTATGGAGTGGCCTTTCTTTCATTCCTTTACTGTCCTAATAAACTTGCTTTCACTATACTCTATGGACTTGCCCTGAATTCTTTCTTGTGTGAAATCCAAGAACCCTCTCTAGGGGTCTGGATTGGTACCCATTTCCAGTAACAATACTACCTACCTTTCTGGATGGTTATAAACACTAAATATGTTGGAACTAAACCTCTTAGCTGCTTCACACGTATTGGCCACTCGAGAAGAATGAGTTCCCTTTGGCTTGCTTTATATTCCCACTGCACAGGGACACATCATAAGAGGCTCCTGTTGACTAAATAACAAATAGAATAACAAAAATAATATTAGCAACTAATACTTAGTTCTTATGTGTCAGATACTTTTCTATGTAATCTATTCAGCCCTCTCACGAACCAGACGAAGCATCATAGAAAGAGGAATACATTTCTTAAGACCACACAGGCAGTAAATTACAAAACTGGATTTAGACCTATGCAATCTGGCTTTAGAATCTATACTTTAAATATATTTTACTACCTAAATGTTTCTCCAGACAGATTCCTATGTCCAGGGCCTGCAATGGATGAGAAATAGAGCAATGGAAAAGTAATGAATATAAGCTTTGTATATCGACCTCTAAATAAACCTTCTCTTTTTCTGTACACAAACCCTGTTACCAACATGTAAATGCCCTGTTGAGGTCTTTTGCCCACTGAAGTGTGAAATGATCTAAAACCCTTTGCAGGCCTTGCTTTCGATGTCTCTGTTTCTCTTTCCCAAATTTGAACCTGCAACTTCTGCAAGCCGTTCTTGCCTCAGCATTTTCCCTTTGAAGAACTGTTTGGGGTCACATTTGCAGTCTGAACTCTGGTCCTGTCTTTGAGGTGGGAAGCTGCCTTCTCCCCTTGACTGCAAGTATTATGACAGCTGTGGTAAGAAGTGTGCTGGCTTTCTTCCCTAATCTCAAAGTACTCAGGCTGATTTTTTGGTTTTGGCATAATCAAAGTTTGACCTTTGATTGGGAAAGTGTCTAGAATTACTAGCTAAAAAAATACAAACTCTATACTTTTACTTTGACTGCCTCCTGGTCGACCCCATTGTAACTCGTACAGACATCTCTTTGGCTTTTTTTTTTTTTTTTTTTTTTTTGGTGTCATAAAAGTGGACGTAGACATAGCTGAGAAAGGTTGGAGGAAGAACAAGACTGCTGAGACCAGGTTATCCCTGCTGACTAAGGTGGATCTTTCTAAACTTTCTAAATTTTCCTTCTAAACTGGAAGAAAACTAAACCAAGAAGGAGTTTAGATAGATCATTCTAAGTCAAAGAGAACAAGTGATCAGATGGTGCAATAAAGTCAGGCATAGTGCCACCTAGTGGACAGTCCTTGGTAATTTAAAAAATTGAATAGGGAAGGATTTTACTGAGTCAAGAGTTTTGTTGTAGTTCTGCATGACATTTCCTGTCCACTATATTCTCCTGTGAGTGATTGTGGACACAGGAGGATTCAGTTCTTGTCAAAAGGAACTAAAAATAACTGGAATTCAGAGACCAACACAAGTTAGTATAGGATCCAGAGGAAGTAATCCTTTGAAATATTTGTTTCAAAGGATCAAATAGTTGGACAAACATTTGAAAAAAGATGAATCCAAGTATTAAAGATAATATAACACTAGAAGGTAGTAGACTATGCAACTTGAAGAAAAGCCGACTGTAAATGTGTATCACATTGTCTCAGGATGCTGGTCTGTTTGGGTTGCCAGAGCAAATAAAAATACAGTGTCCAGTTAAATTTGATTTTCATATAAACATCTTTTTTTAAATATAACTTGTACAGACTAGGTAGCTAGTCAGACATGAGCAGAACAGCAGAGGACTCCCCCCACCCTGCCAGAAATGTCAGGTGACCATCAGGTGATGGTCTGGCAGTTGTTACAGTGTCTCTCTAAAATAATAATTGGTCGCAGCCTGAGCCAGGAAAACGCAGTCTCCCAATAGACAGAAACACCTGACGCTGGTGATCAGCAGCTTCCCAATAAGATCTCGGGAGTTGGGCGAGTGAGCTCAAGTATGTGCATTAAAAGGCAAAATGGTAGAGTTTGACTGGCATATGACCTTCCAGGGACATTTGACTAGTAATGGAAGAAGGCCTCAAGTCAGCAGGTGTACAACTCCAGTAAACACACTACACATGCTCACCCCCCAAGTGCCAGAAGGCCACTGCACATGCGGACAGCTCACCACAATGAAAGAATCAGGGGAGATGGGATACATCCTGCAAGTATGCCTGCTACAATAGGTAGCTAGTCAGAAATGAGCAGGGCAGGAGAGGGCCTCCCCGCACCCACCAGGAATGTCAGACAACCATCAGGTGACAATTTGGCATGACTGATTATCATTCTAAAAATGATAATCAGTCACAGGCTGCAGGGAGAGGCAGTTTCCCAATAGGTAAAAACACTTGAAATTGGCAATCAGCAGCTTCCAATAAAATCTTAGGAACTGGGAGAGTGAACTCAAGCATGCACATTAAGAGAAAAAAATAGCAGAGTATGACCTTCAGGGTGCATTCCACTGGAAAAGGGAAGAAAGTCTTAGGTAGGCACACACACACTTCTTAAACGTATTGTGCATGTTCACATCTCAGGTGTGAGTACGCCACTGCACATGCAGGCGGCCCACCCTAAGGGAAGAATCAAGGGAAAAGGGACGCAAGACCTTGGAAGTATGCCAACATATAAAATTCCAAGTCAAAATGTCACAAGCCACACCTGATCTTCACATGCCTACTTGGCCCTTCTCCACTTGGAAAAGTGGGAAAAAGTATAATTTCCTTCCTTTTGTTTCTGCTCTAAAACTTTTTAGTAAACTTTCGTTCCTGCTCTAAAACTTGCCTCAGTCTCTCCTTCTGCCTTATGCCTCCTCAGTCGAATTCTTTCTTCTGAGGAGGCAAGAACTGAGGTTGCTATAGACCCATATGGATTTGCCACTGGTAACATAAGTATGTCTCAAATACTGCATGGTATGTACTTATACTAAAAAAAATATGTTTTTTTTTAATCTGAAATTCAAATTTAACTGGGTGCTCTCTATATCTTCTGAAAAACCTGTGTTTGGGCTCGAAAAATAAAAATAAAATTTTAAGCCCCTTCGTGGCCAAGGAAACTCCAGAGAAACTCTGGAAGCTGAGTTCATGGCTATGGCAGGATGGGAGATTGGATTCCCCTCATTATACTTCCTCCATTGCTAACAACCATTAGGCTTTTCTTCCTTAAGGGCTAAGTAGAAATCAGCACATTCAAAAGACTACTAGCTTGTCTTGCTATGTACAGAACAAAGACGAGATGAGATTAATCATTCCTTCACCCTTCCCTCAGAAATCTGCTTTCTCCATTACCTTTTTCCTCAAATGTTCACCTTATCTTGTGTAAGATGTAAATTTCCTAGGCACTAGCTATAGACTCACAAGTATGTCACTTGTCTCGCTGCCACCCCCACCCCTCCCCTTTTTAAAGAAAATTTATAAATACTAAACCTCCTGAGAACTACTTTGGACAAAATAAACACAAGTGCCGCTGTGACTCCTGTTTTTCCCATGCACGCTGACAAGCTGGCTCAATAAACCTTGACAATGTGAGATTTATGCCTCAGTTTGAATAACTCAAACTGAGGTTGTCAGACTTAACTCAATAACTAACTGAGCAGTAGTGTTTCTATACAAGAATTCCTTCCCAGCATTTCTCAGGAAATGTGTACATTTTTTTCTGAATCCCTAGGAAGATTAAGTGAAGAAATTGAAAAAAAATGGCAAAAACCATTATAATTCTCTTGTAAGTATTAAAGAATAACAAATGACATTGAGATATTATAGGTTTGAAGAAATCCTTTTATGTCAGTAAAAAGTAAGAGCAGGAAATATTGGCATTAGGAATGTAAGGTCAAAGTCAATATTTCTAGGAGCAGAATAGGAGTATATAACTAGCTAATGTATTATAAATGAGTATCTGTGGTACTGTCTGCTGTTTAATGATGAATCATCCTTATAAATAAAACAAAATTAACAAATATAAACGCTTAATCTATCTCATACAAATCCTATGAATGCTATTCCAAAAAAAACAAGAGTCAAGGTTTTGGAAGCCAAATATGTCAGCATGGTGGCCTCTTTATTTACCATGTGAGTCTGTAGTGCCATTTATCTAGATGGGAGAACTAAATGTTATATTTTTCAAACACTACCTAATAATGCTTGCTGGTGTTTTTCAGTGTTTGAAAATTTGGCACAGGCTATAGTACCTCGTAAACACTACTATTAACATATCCATAATAATGACTAAAGAGTCTCCAAGATGGTTCCCAGTGATCCTTACCTTCCAGTATACATGTCTTTGCCCTGCTTCCCAGTGTACACATCTCCCAGTATACACAAGTGTAGTCCCTGCCTACCACCTACAAGAGTTGTTCTGTGTGGCCAAGATGATATGGCAGAAGTGGTGGTATGCAGCTTCTAAGATTAGTTATAAAAGTTACTGGAACTTCTCTCTCTCTCTCTCTCTCTCTCTCTCTGTCTTTTCTTTTTTCTCTCTTTCCATACTACTACTTCTGGGGAAAAGCCATATTGTAAACAACCCTAAGGAGATACCCATGTGGCCAGAAATTGAAGCCTCCTGTCAACAAATATGTAAATGAGCTTGGGCACAAATCTTCCATATCCAGTTAAATTTTCAGAGGCTATAGCCTCAACAAATAACTTGCATCAAACTTCATGAAAGACCCTGGGGCAGAACCACTTCCAGATTCCTGACTTTCAGAATCTGTGTGAGATTTAAAAAAAAAAAAATTGATTTTTTGCTGATAAATTTGAGGGCAGTTTGTTATACAGCAATAGACAATATAAAATATGAAAGAAATTGTAAGTATTTTAAGAATAATATGATTTTTAGAATTAAAAATTCCAAGCAATTCTGATTTTTCATTTGAAAATCCCAAAGATGACTATCTTTCAGGAAGTTCACCACTGGAATACGGAAGATGTGCATGGATAATATATCCTTTAACCTGGTGAGAACTGTATTAGGAACATATGCTCTGTGGGAAGTGTGAGTTCTTAACAGTGTTAGGTGGTTAGGCCAAAAAATGTGGAAAATAGATGTAAGGTTCTCAAAGTAAGCAAATAAACTCAATGGGTTATTTCTTTACTGACATTTGGTATCTTTTCACATCTCAACAAAATTCATTTTGTCCATGTTAAGATTTTTTTTTTTTTTTCTAGAGTGTAGTGGTGCGATCTCTGCTTACTGCAGCCTTGACCTCCCAGGCTCAAGCAGTCCTCCCACCTCAGCTTCCTGAGTAGATGGGACTACAGGTGTGCACCACCACACCCAGCTAATTTTCTTTATTTTTTGTAGAGATGAGTTCTCTCTATATTGCCCAGGCTGGTTTCGAACTCCTAGACTCAAGCGATCCTCCCACCTTGGCCTCTGAAACAGTTGAGATTATAGGCATTAGCCACTAAAATTCCTAATAATAAGTGAATTGGATTTGTTTTATGACTTGGACTTTCTTTGTGTTTTTATTGTCAAATAACACATCCAGATTTTCTGGTGCTTACTCTTAAATAGCCACATTTTAGGCTCCTTTCCAAGAATTCTACAGATCTAGCAGATTCTACTGGTCCACACATCATTGAAAGAAATTCAAGGGCTATGAAGTATGAAGGTTGGTTTAAATCAAGGCACTGATATTACTTGTGCTACTTAACACTTCTAATCATTAGCTCCTTCATTTGTTAAATGGGGCCAATAATGCTTATGTTATGGGCTATGTGAGAATGAAAAACCAGTAAAACATCTGGCAAACAGCATATGACAATAAAGAATTCTCAACATTATTATATCACTTGATTATTATTCTACTATACTGTGAAGTCAATAGGCAGTTTTTTAAATGTAATATTTAAATATACAACATAAAATTCTCACAAATTCAGCAAATGTAACCCGTGCCCAAGTAAAGGAACATATTAGTTTTTTCATCTCAGAAACTCCATGATTTCTTTGAAGCATAAGTCACACCCTCTCCAAGAGTAACCCTACCATGATTCCTAATGCATTGGTTAATTTTGCCTGTTTTTGAAATTTATGTCAATAGAATAATAAAGTATGTCCTCTTTTTGACCTAGGTTCATTTGATGTATAGTATTTCATTGTGTGAATATACCAGAATTTGTTTACCTATTTTAATGTTGATGAGCACTAGAAGTTTTAGGTGGGGAATATATATTATGAACATAGACGAACACTGCAACACATTTCTGTCGGGTACTCTGGTAGCTGAATAATGGTTCTCCCAGTATAACTACTTCTTAATTCCTAAAACCTCTGAATGTGTGACTTTACACAACCAAAGAAATATAAGGACTATGAGACTGAGAAAGTGTCCTTGATTGTTCAGGGGGGGCTAATCTAATCACGTAAGTCCTTAAAAGCAGGAAACCTTTCCCTTTCCCAGTTCTCTCTCTCTCTGTGTGTGTGTGTGTGTGTGTGTGCGCGCGCGCGCACGCATATGCATGTATTGAGAGAGGGAGAGAGATATAGAAAGGGGACAGAAATTCCAACATTACTGGCTTAAAGATGGAGTTAGGAAGCCATGAGACAAGGAATACATGGAGCTTCTAGAAGTTGGAAAGGGCATAAAACCAGATTCTAACCCAAAGCCTCCAAAAGAAACACAAAATACTTTGATTTTAGCCCAGTGAGGCCTGTTCAGACATTTAACCTAAAACATTGTAAGACAATAAATTTGTGTTGCTTTAAACTACTAAGTTTGCAGTAATTTGTTATAGGAGCAACGGAAAACTAATGCAGGTGTATCTCTAGTGATGGAATTGCTGGGCCATGGGGAAAGCTTATGCTTGCTTTTATTAAGAACTGTCAAATAGTTTTTCCATAGTGATGGTTTTTACCAGATTATACTTAACACTATGGGGCTTTGCAATTTTAGTTCCTCCTCATCCTTCTCAGCATTTGGAATTTTCTTTTTTCATTTCAGCTCCTCTGGTGAATTCATATTATGCTTTTTCATTTCTTGATAATTAATAAAGTTGAACACCTTTTGGGCATATGGCATGCTATCTTGCAATGTTCACTGTTAAGACATCACCATTTTTGATGTCTTTTTATTACTCAATTATAAGATTTTTTTAATCCTCTGGACATAAGTCTTTTTTTTCCAGATTATTGCAAATATCTTCATGTATTCTTCTAGTTTGTCATGTTTTTCTTTTACTCTCTTACTGGTGTCTTTTGATGAAGCCAAAAAATAAGATTAAGAGCTTCTTAATCTCTTTGTAGTCTATTTAAGAAATCCTTATGCCAAAGTCGTAACATTTTTTTCCTATGATTTCTTCTAAATCATTTTTTTCTGTCTTTTATATTTAGATCTGCAATTCATCTGTAAGACAAAAGTTATAAATCTCCTATTACAAATGGAAAAATCAAGTTACATATGGAGATTTCAATATCAGACAGGAGATGAGAGAACAGCTTGAATTCTGGTCATCTGCCTCGCTTTTTTATAAACAGTGCTGTATCCACTGACCTCCCAAAAGCCATCCTTGATGTTCCAGAATCACATTGATCTCTTCTTCCCATAGCCTCTGCAGTTCTCAACCCCATTTGTGAAATGCATCTTATAGTAACTGTAGATATCGTATGCATTTGCACACATCGCCTTCCCTGGTGGATGGTTTGGCCGCTTGTGATCAATGGCTGCCTTGCTATTCATCTTTATTGGGATCAGAGCATTATCCCAGCATAAAAATGGTGATGCTCACTACATGGTCTACTAGAATTTCTAGTTGTTAAAAGAAGGAATGAGTTACCATTTATTTCTCTGTTTTACATCAATATTTTAAATTACAACAATGACTTGCTATAAAACCGAAGAAAGTCACTAGAAAAAAAGAAAAACCTTGTTGTAAGTAACAGTTCTCTGGCATAAAAACTTTCTGAGAAAATAAAAATTCTTAAATTACAAATAGGTGTTTTAAGTGCTAGATAGCAATGAGAATATGTGTTAACAATTTATAGTTTTCTCTTCTCAGAAGGCTTATTCTTAGTTACTTATCCTTAAATTAAAAGGCATATCAAGTTAATGTAGCCTGATATCGTGAGCTGCATTTTATGTCATCAGCATCTTTAGCCTTCAATCATTTTGTATACTCAGGCTGCCTTCAGAGGGCCATTTGTGTTTTCTGAAAATCCCTTCCTATCAATCCTTTCTCAGTGATTCTTTTTAAAGTTAATTTTAAGATGTGTTTCCCTGGTTTTCTAGTACCTTTTTTTTTCTTCTCCCTATATTACTGCTTTTGTAACTACATAGTCTAATATTTCTAAAATATGTTTATAACAGCATCTTTCTCATATGCTATTCATGTGCATTGTCCTACATCATTAACTTGTTAAAGTCAACATGATAGCAATGGAACATGGTTAATTCAATTTAGCACTTAGAGTCATTAAATTCTCCTCGCACTCACGCACGCTTGGTGCTTTGAGGAATCCTGTCCCCATCACTCTTCCACTGGGATAGTATAAAGAGAAAAAGATTTGAAGTGAGGTAGGCATGTGTTCAAGTTCCAGCTTTGCCACATTCCAACTTATATCCTTGGACAAACTGACTTAACCTATGTCTTTATTTTTTAAATGAGTGTGTGTGTGTGTGCGTGTGTGTATACATGTATGTATATGTAAAACAAAATATAGGATTGTTCTGAGAACCAAAAAAGTTTGTAATGCAAAGTGTTTAATGCAATGTCTATATGATCATAGTAGGTCCTTGATAATGTTAGTTCCCTTTTTCCCCCTGAGGAAACAAAGTTTAAAGGTAGATTAAATATTCTTATTGACATGTAAGCATATATACGAAACTAATTAGGAGTTAGTGAGCATTCTTGAGAAACAAATTAGACTGATCAAATTTGAAAACAGCAAGATTACTCTGGTGAGAGTGTGGGATAAAGACAGCGAAATGAAATCTTTATGGACCAAACAGATACCATTAAATGGGCAAAGAAATGGGATTCTTGGGGCCATTGTGATGTGGAGAATGCACGCCCTGTTTGTGTGTGTTACAGTTCCAATGGTCACTATTAAAACTCCTTCCTGACCAAAAAAAAAAAAAAAAGCTTTTGGAGACTAGATATGGGCTGGTGGTGGGGACAGTTTCTTATCCCCAGAGTACAGGATCTATTAGAAACCAGATAAGTTAAAGGCAGGAAATGGAGTTAGGTTCTTATCATACTACTGTAAGCAAGAAATTACAGTCTCCAAATAGAACAGCTACTGTGTGGAGAAAAAGACAAATCCCCACAGGGACAAAGGGGTGTACACCTGAAGAAATTAGCTGCTTCAAAATGGAAATATCATAAAAAATTTTCATTGCAAATGTTCACAGAGATGTAGCTCTCAAAGATATGTCTTTAAAATAATTCAAAATGTATCTTCTATTTAAATCATGATTCCCAAGTATTAGAGGCACCTAGGTAACCATAACTGTGTATACATAGTTTCAAATATGTATTTAAGTATATGTGCATATTTATGCATATATAAATTATATGTCATAAATTATTAAAAATCTACTTTTACTTTCATCATGTGATTTTTGAACTGTGAAGATTGTTTTCAGATTTTCCAAGGAGCATTTACAATATTCCCCTACTAACCCTTCAAAATAATAAGGCAAATGCATTAATGGATTTTCATGGAGGGTTGGATAATACTATAATTATGAAAAAAATTACTGTTAACTCATAAAAGCAAGTGTAAAATTGGCCAAAGGGATGAAGTTCAGTTACTGGTCACATAAGATCATTTAAGAGCTGGTTTCACCTGTTAAGGAGCTGTATTTATTTGGCTGAAATCCAATTCAGTTCATGGTAGTATTTTCTGAAATATATTCCTAGACTTTATAAACAAATACCATATACCTATTACCAACTTTGTATAAATCACTTTACATACATTATTTATAATCTTTATAACATTGCTCAAGATAATTATAACAACTCATCTCTTACAGATGGGAAAATAAACACAGTAGACACTAAAAAACTTGACCACATTCATAGTAAGTGTTAAATGCATTGTTTAAAGCCTATCCTTTTACCCTCCTATGCCATGGAGGCAGCCATTAAGTAAATTAAAATTAAGTAAAAACTTAATTTTACTACAAGCCTATAGTAACCAAAACAACATGGTACTGGTACCAAAACAGATGTAGAGACTAATGGAACAGAACAGAGGCCTCAGAAATAGCACCACACATCTACAACCATCTGATCTTTGACAAACCTGACAAAAACAAGAAATGGGGAAAGGATTCCCTATTTAATAAATGGTGCTGGGAAAACTGGCTAGCCATATGTAGAAAGCTGAAACTGGATCCCTTCCTTACACCTTATACAAAAATTAATTCAAGGTGGATTAAAGACTTAAACATAAGACCTAAAACCATAAAAACCCTAGAAGAAATCCTGGGCAATACCATCCAGGACATAGGCATGGGCAAGGACTTCATGACTAAAATATAAAAAGCAATGGCAACAAAAGCCAAACTTGACAAATGGGATCTAAATAAACTAACGAGCTTCTGCACAGCAAAAGAAACTATCGTCAGAGTGGGCAACCTACAGAATGGGAGAAAATTTTTGCAATCTACCTATCTGACAAAGGGCTAATATCCAGAATCCACAAAGAACTTAAACAAATTTACAAGAAAAAACAAAGAATCCCATCAAAAAGTGGGCAAAGGATATGAACAGACACTTCTCAAAAGAAGACATTTATGCAGCCAACAAACATACGAAAAAAAGCTCATCACTGATCATTAGAGAAATGCAAATCAAAACCACAATGAGATACCATCTCACACCACTTAGAATGGTGATCATTAAAAAGTCAGGAAACAGGTGCTGGAGAGGATGTGGAAAAATAGGAACATTTTACATTGTTGGTGGGAGTGTAAACTAGTTCAACCATTGTGGAAGACAGTGTAGCGATTCCTCAAGGATCTAGAACTAGAAATACCATTTGACCCAGCGATCCCATTACTGGGTATATATACCCAAAGGATTATAAATCATGTTACTATAAAGACACACGCACACGTATGTTTATTGAGGCACTATTCACAACAGCAAAGACTTGGAACCAAATATCCATCAATGGTAGACTGGATTAAGAAAATGTGGCACATGTACACCATGGAATACTATGCAGCCATAAAAAAGGATGAGTTCTTGTCCTTTGCAAGGACATGGATGAAGCTGGAAACCATCATTCTAAGCAAACTATCACAAGGACAGAAAACCAAACACTGCACGTTCTCACTCATAGGTGGGAGTTGAACAATGAGAACACTTGGTCACACGGCAGGGAACGTCACACACTGGGGCCTGTCAAGGTGTGGGGAGCTGGGGGAGGGATAGCATTAGGAGAAGTACCTAATGTAAATGACACGTTAATGGGTGCAGCAAACGAACACGGCACATGTATGCATATGTAACAAACCTGCACGTTGTGCACATGTACTCTAGAACTTAAAGTAAAATTAAAAAATGAAAATAAAAAGTTAATTTTAAGACATTATAATTAAATTGCTTATGTTAAGAACAAGAAATACTCAAAATTCATACTACTTAATTATTTAACTCCATTTATTCTTTTCTAGGCTTTTGAAATTATTTACATCTCTTGTATCTGTATTGTGGAAATAGTGTGTATTGGTGTGCTAACTGCAAATCTCTTTCCAGCGGCACTTGCAGAATGTCACATTGGTAGCTTGAAATCAGTAATGGTGGGAGTATTTACATTACAGAAATAAACTTGTGAAGGCTAAAACAGGACTTCCATTTTTACCACCTTCCCTGGAAATCTGATTGTGAATATTTACTAGCAGACCATTTAACATATTATCTTTTCATTACTTCCTCTTTTTTCCAGATGTTCCTAAATATCATATGCTATATTTGTCTATCATCCATTGTTTTTGCCATGCATCATGAAAATACAAAATAAAATAAATTGCAGTTTATTCTATGTAGTATTGGTTGATTGTCTGATAATACACTTAGTGCTATTTGGTAACAACGATGCTATGGAGGATATAAAGACAAAATATAGCTCTTGCCTTTACGGTGAGTTGGAGAGAGAATGGATAATTATATATTCAAGTAGGCGTTGCTTTGGTATGAACGATAATGTATACCTATATAATATTGTTTAATTTTCAAAGTGCTTCATAAACAGTCTCCCTCATTTAATTATCACAACAGTCCTGGAAAGTAAATAAGTAAGTTATTGTGCCCACTTGGCAGGGGAGAAATCCAAGACTTGCCAAAGGTCATAGAGCTAGGACATTGAGAGATAAAGTAAAATCCAATATCCAACTCTTTTAACTCGGAGTCCTGGGGTTATTTGTGTTTTCCTCTACGGTTAAAAAAGAAAAATGCGTCCAAATTCCATCTATAGGTTTCAGTGAAATTGTATTTTGAAACACTGAGTTTTTTAGGGAAACTTCAAATGCCTATTGTGGCAACCTTAAGATTATTAGTCTATTTTATGAAGTGAAATACAGTGACTCTCTACCTCAGGATTCTCATCCCACACATAAAGCACTATAATATTACACTTGAGATGGCTGCCAAAACGGGTAGATTGACCAAAGTCACACACACTGCCGCCCCTGAATCTGTGCTTCTAATGCCTGCAACATTGGTGGGCACAAGTAGTCTTCAGTTCAGAATGAAAGGCTGTAAAATGAAAAGCATTCTTTCAAAAGACAAGACTAAAGACAAGAGGCATCTAATGAAAGTGGAGGATCATACAGGCTGGAAGAGAATGAAGAGAATTGTAGGAAAAAATAATTTTTGAAAAATCAAAAATTTTGTTAGATGGTTTATTTGAAATTGGATAAGGAGAAAAAGTCACTTAAAATAAATCAATTTATGTTTTTATTTTTAAAAGTGTTCATGAGATTTCTACGGGAAATAGCATTTTCAAGGTGTGAAAAGGCATAGTTACCAAGTTAGCCTCAAACCAAATCTATCCAAAGAAATCCCAGAGAATGTGGTATGAATTAATAAATGCCACCACAGAAAAAAATGCAGCAAATAGAAAATCCATAATAAAGAAAAAGCAAAGTTGCTGTTGTTCTTGTTTTTACTATTTATCTTTTTATGTGATCATTATTTAAAATTGTGGAAGTTTTCTTTTTCTTTCTCATTAAAATCAATAAAAGTGCAGTTTAAATACCTTCAGCTCAAGTTTTAATTTAGATACTACCTGAGACAGAATATAACTTGTGAAAGTTAAAGAAATTAAAATGTAAGTGACCTGCGGAGACAAACGGAAAAGTCTGTTAACATAAACATTAATATGAGCTGATGCAAAATTTTCATCAAAAGTAAGAAGATACAATATTTCAGAAATGTAATTGGGCACAGTGGCTCACGTCTTTAATCCCAGCACTTTGGGAGGCACAGGTGGGCAGATTGTTTGAGCCCAGGAGATTAAGACCAGCCTGGACAACATAGCAAAACTTGTCTCTACAAAAAACACCAAAATTAACTGGGCTTGGTGGCTTGTGCCTGCAGTCTCAGCTGTTCAGGAGGCTGAGGTGGGAAATCACCTGAACCCAGAAGATGAAGAAGGCTACAATGAGCCGTGATCTCGCCACTGCACCCCAGCCTGGGTGATGGAGTGAGACCCTGCATCAAAAAAAATAAAAATAAAATAAAAAGGTATACCATGCAGAACCAAGTTGTGCACTAAATACAGTACAAGTAACATTCTATTCCTCTCAAACATGTATAATGTCTGCTTCCATCGGTGTAGTCATTCTGCAAATGTAATACTTTATTATCCTGAAAAGTCTTTTGCATACATCACATTCCATTGATCAGAGGCTGTTAAGTAATTTATTGAAATATAATGGGGCTATCTTGTTGATGGCATGAGTGAAATTATATATTTATCATATATCATTATATTACAATAAGATATTCTATATCATTACATATATCAATGTAAATCATATACACATGCAGTCATTTTCAATATCTACATTATATAGATATTACATTATTTATATTATATATTATATAAATGATATATATTATGTAATTTATATTATTTATGTAATACAAATTATATATTATATATAATGTAGATATAGAGAAATTATATTTATGTAATATAAATAATATATATGTATAATGTAGATATTGAGAATGACTGCATGTTCCTTCTTTCAAAAACCACACTGGAAAAATGAAATGCAAACATACCTTAGGAGAACTTAGTAACTGAGCTACTTATTTTGAAAATGATGCCAATTCTCCAGTTCTCCAATGCAGCTAGTAATACACATTGTGTTAGTGAAATTTTTTAAAAAGCCTCAGACAAGTTAGGTAGCATTAGTTTTATTTACTATAAAGATCAGACTCTCTGCCAAATATACCTTTTAAAATGTAGTCAATGAGACAAACAATAAATTTCTTAAGTTATCTGACATCATTCTTACAAGGATCTATCAAATCAGAAAGGGGAGAGAGGGAAGAGACAGTCATATTGCAGCTTTGCTGTTAAATTGACTCAAATTACTCTTCTCTTCTTGCAAAAAATATCACTAGCACATTTCAAATGGGAATCACTTTATAATTCTTTTTGAAATTACCTTTTTACTCCTCAAAATTCTAATAAAATAATTTGCATTTACATATACTTAATGATATTTCAATCATCTATTATGAATATAGGCAATTTGCAACTTTTATTCAACATATTCAAATGTGCACTGTTCATGAATTCTGATGTTTATTAGATAATTGACTAATTAAATCTGTTTTAGAGCAAAATTATTTAAGCATGCCCCATAGACTCCATTCTTGTTCCACTTCAATTCTAAAAGCCCTCCATGTTTCTCCCTATAAAACTCTGAATAAAAGGCCCCTATTCTTTAAGAGCTGAAAATTCCAACACAATTTGTAAATGCATTTCATCTATTTTGCTAAAATCCTAGATATTTACAACACTAGTAAATTGTCACAGGATCTTTCAAACAACCTGGTTGTTATCAAGTATTGGTTCATGGGATTACAGTGGTCTGAGAATGATTAAATGTTGCTTTCTTTCAGGCTGTTTCTCTAGAATATTCTGACTCATTATTTAGAAACATGATAGCTAGATTTCTAAACACACAAAAGATTATGACAATCACTGTGGTTACGTAAGATATATAGAAAAGCAAGAACTGAAGATTCCTTGGAGAAATAACCAACTCTGAATATATTCTGGGTTTCTTTGCTCTTGTTTCTATGGTATTACAGCATTCCATATTTCTGCAAGTGTTAATAGGAATTTGTAATGCTTGGATAACTAATTCCATATTTAAACAGATTTAATTACTTAATACACTGCTGACTTTCTAAACTGTCCACACTGAATTTGCTGAATAAATGTTATAAATGAGCTATATTTATGAGAGAAGATTGAAATGTTTAAAATGCAAATACAAACCCTTTCTCATATGAGAAAGAAAAGTGAAACTGGAAACAACAATAGAATTTTTAAAGTTCTTCAGCTGGAATTTTAATGATTAGACTAATGACATCAAGGCACATCCCCAGCGCCTGTCTCTAGCTTCATACTAGTCTTTTATTGTAGACCAGTTGAAATAGCTTTTACATGGAAAAGACACATAGTGTTCTTTGATTACTGCAAGTAACTTCAATATTACATCAGAAATTCATCTGGGGCTTTGAATCCTCCTAAGATTAGATATATATCTACATTTTCAAATAGTATTAAGGTATAAATGTTATGACTTCTCATCTATAATCATACTTTTTCACCAAATACATCAGACCAAAATAAATTTATTCATTATAATCTCTTTAGACATATAAAATTTCTGTTATTTATAGCTGCTGGTAGATATTGGGATGAAATTATTTAAAGGACTCTGAGATTAGGTCATGGGAAAAGATAGGTTATACCCTCACTTCAGGTCATTTTTATGATAAAATTTGAAAAACAAATGTATGATAAACCATAGGTTTTGGATATTTTTTGACAACGCAATCGGTGGATTCAATCAGTATCTATTTTTAGTTTTTTTCCTTGTTTTTATTTTTAATTTTGTTTATAGTTAATATTATACTTTCAGTTACTCATTACTACCAGATCTGGACATTTTATAGTTACTCAAATGTGTTTAACACTTTTATAATGCTTTACACAAGATAAGGAGTGCTAATTTTCTTCATTATCTATATTAATGAACTTACTTATATCAACTTTTTTTTTTACTAAACAAGAATTCTAGTTCTAACTCTAGGATTTTGTAAGTGATATGTTATTAAATATTCTGTTTACAAGTATTTTATCAAACTACATGTTTATTTGAAAGGAATCTATTTTTATTGATACTTTAGCAATGTCTCTATTGAAGTTTAGTAAGTCAATAGAATTAAATTCTACCTTGCTTTGAAATGCATATTTCCCTTCCTCTTTTGGATAATTATAAAAAATATATATTGAGTAATTATTGTGTATTAGTCCTTTATGAAAATAAACTGAACATTTTACCTACTCTCAATCAGTTTATAGCACAAAATATAAAGGCAAGTATAATAATTTTTATATAAAATTGAAATGATTATGTCTTAAGAGGTGAATGTACAGTCAATAAGACCATGAGCCCTAAAAATTGTTTTCACTTGAGAAAATGAGGCAAGACTTCTGGAATAAGAAGCTTGTAAAATGGAATATCTTGAGGTATACGGTGTAGACAAGCAATGTATTTAGAAGAAAGACATTTCAACCAGAATGAATATAAGTCATAAATAGGCATAAAGGCAGAAAAATCACACAAAAAAATAGCATACAAAATAATGACTTCAGTAATCGGATATTGCTGGGTTCAAAATGATTTCTTCTAAAAAAACTTAACCGTTTTGAATCCAAACTATCATCAACCATTCTTGACTGTGAACTACCATCTACTAAATCTGCCATGAAATATGTCAAGATATTGAGAGAAAAAGAATACATAAATATATATATCCATAAATATATTTATGTATATGAATATACACACCCCTATATATGATTTATAGCAAATTTTTGTAGTTCTGAAAAAGCAACTAAAGTTGACTCCTAAGTGCATACAAAATACATCTATAATGCTAAGGCATTGTAGACTTCCTTTTGAAACAGATTTAGAGGAAACATACCAGCTTGCTTTCCCTTTATAAAGATGGAATAACTCTTTTTACTTTATTTTATTATTATTATACTTTAAGTTTTAGGGTACATGTGCACAATGTGCAGGTTCGTTACATATGTATACATGTGCCATGCTGGTGTGCTGCACCCATTAACTCGTCATTTAGCATTGGGTATATCTCCTAAAGCTATCCCTCCCCTCTCCCCCCACCCCACAACAGTCCCCAGAGTGTGATGTTCCCCTTCCTGTGTCCATGTGTTCTCACTGTTCAATTCCCACCTATGAGTGAGAATATGCGGTGTTTGGTTTTTTGTTCTGGCGATAGTTTACTGAGAATGATGATTTCCAATTTATAGTGAGTTTATTTCTACCATTTGTAATGCTTTGTGCTCATTTCTGTATTTGTCCTACAAACTTTTCTTAGGTGTCTACAGTATGCATAGCACAATGGTTAACACAGTGATATAAAACAAAACAAAATAAAACAAAACCCTGGATACAAAATACAATGTTTATCTTTAAAATAGTTTGCAAAAAAAGCAATAACTAGGAGAGAGAAAGAGAGGAAATAAATATAGATAAAAGAACTAATTTTTATGAATGCTACCCAGAGTGCATATGAGAATTCTGTATAAAAAGCCATTCATTCTGCTCTGGGGAGAAGAACATGAAATCATGAATGAGGGGCTCTATAGACACAAGTTATCTGCAGGCTTCAAAAACACATCTACTGAAACATATGAAACATGCGTATTATTTAAGTATTTTTATTATCTAGATTTTTAGAAACGTTCCCAAAGTCTTTTCTCCCTTACACTTTCTTTTTCAACCCATAATTTCCATGCCACACAGCCAAAGCTTGCCGCTACAGTTAACTTTCCTAAGGGATCAACAACTGAATTAACTTGACAAAAATCAGAACAGATATTTGAATTTATTGAGACTAAATGAAAACATCTCTAAATTATTTCTCTCCTTCAAGCCGCCATGTACATACTAAGTTGCTGTAAGAAAATTCAATGAAACCCTCTTTCTTCAGACCAAAATTCCATTTAAAATCGAATAATACAGTTATACTTGAGTCCCTATTTATAACTCAATCCTCTACTCAGAAATTTCTGAATTCTAAATTCAAGTTGCCATGTCATAGATAAGCAGGTTAGCACATTCCTGGTTGAATTTTGTTTTTCTTTTTTTCATAGAGATAGGGTCTCAGTACGTTGCCCAAATTAGTCTCAAACTCCTGGGCTCAAGAAATCCTCCTGCCTCAGCCTCCTGAGTGCAGTGGAATTTTTTTTTAGACGGAGTCTCGCTCTGTTTCCAGGCTGGAGTGCAGCGGCGCGATCTCGGCTCATTGCAACCTCCGCCTCCCAGGTTCAAGCGTTTCTCCTGCCTCAGCCTCCCATGTAGCTGGGACTACAGGTGCAGTTAATTTTTGTATTTTTTTAGTAGAGATCGGGTTTCACCATGTTGACCAGGATGGTCTGGATCTCTTGACCTCGTGATCCGCCCACCTCGGCCTCCCAAAGTGCTGGGATTACAGGTGTGAGCAACAGCGCCCGGCCTGGAGTTCTTAATAAAGCATACAAGCCTTCTCTCTTTGAGGTGAGATATGTCATGTAGAAATAGGACTGAAGAACATCCTGTAAGAAAAATCTTTCCTCGGGAAAAACCCATCTTTTGGCGCTTTGTAATTCTTACAAAAATGGGTAAGCATACATTTGTTGACAACTAGTCAGCACTCTGGGAGTCTCTTCCTGCTGTCAATAGTATCTATAAAGCTCTAATTTATTAATAACCTACTAAGTGATGGGCACTATAGTGGAAGGCTTAAGTATCACTAGTCTCTAATTTGTAGAAAAGAAAGCAGACTTAGAGGCTTTAGAAGATTAAACCAAAATTTACAGCTGGCAGTGACCAGAGGACGGTATTCAGTACTGCAGTGCATTTTCATCTTGAGATCAATCAATTGCAGTCTCATGGCAACCCCCCACAGCATACATCCACTTGTTTTCTTCACTCTTTTTGGGGTGGGTTGTGACAAAAAAATTGATTTAAACAGACACTGTGTTATAAGAAAATTAAAGGGCCTTGGATTTACAATGAAAGCAAAAGGGTTTTAGCACAAACTCTGCAACTTAACACTCTTCGGGTTCAGTTTCCCCTTACTCTGAATGGAAGCAGTTCATGGGTCCTGCTTTTGTGTGGTACATGCTTACTTTGTAACTGTTTGTTTTAGGAAACAAAGTGAAAGCTGAAGGCCTTTCAGAAAAGATTTTCTTTACATACAGCTTTATTCAGATTGCCCACAATAGTGTAGGAAAGGTTCCAGTTATTCCTCTGCATATGGAATGGCATAAGAACATTCCACGCAGAGAAAACCATATGTAAAAAGCCTGGAAGCATGAAAATCTTTGTTCTGTAGGTAAAGAAAGGGTTTATTTTCTGTAACGGAACTTGAGGAAGGAGTAGAAATCTGGCTGAAAACAAAAAGAGTTTTCTCCCTGTCTACAGGGGCATGAGTTTAAAGCTGTGCAGTGTGTGTGTGTTTGGGAGTAGGCATCACGGGTTTTTAAGACTAGCATGGTCACATCGGTTTCAGAGTGATAATTCTGTGAACAGAGTGGTAAATAAATTGGAAAGATGATGTATTTAATGCAGGAATTAGGAAGTGGGGAGTAAATATATGGGTTGAGTATTTTATAGATCTGTATAACTTGTACTTCAAACAATGAGCTTAGAGAGTTTGCTACTGCCAAAACATAATTAATAATATGTTTGCTGCCTTTCAGAAAAGCATGTTATTAGTAAACTTCGGTAGGACATTTATTTTCTTTTTTACCTCCTGGGAGTATTTTTATCCTTCCTGATTTGTATTTCTCCCTGAATGTGGCTCAACCACTAGCATTGAACTTAGGAGGTAAAACATTGCACTTACATAATGAATTCACCCAGCATACCGGAACTGACGCATGGAGGGTTTTCATCTTTTTGAGCTAATTAGGCCTTGCTAATAATATTTAATTTGTAGAGAATCTTTAATTTACAGAAGAAAAATTCATATTATTATTATGAAGATTTAATCTCCTCACCTTTCTATTCCACAAAGAATTTCATTCAGTGTATAAATTCTCTTTGCCACATATCAAGCATATCTGGTTACAGAAAAAAAATTAAGATTTAACCATGAAATTGGAATGGGATTGGTAAAATCAATTTCTTGAATAATGTCACAGGAGGGTAAAAGTCTATCAGAGAAAAAAGAAGAAGGAGAAACAATTCAACAGTCAAAGTAGTCATGATATTTTTAAAGCAATAAAGCTTATAAATGGGGAGTTGGTATTTAATTAAAATAAATGAAAGAGTTGTCTTAGTTCTTCTTACCAATATAATACTATTCTTGTGGCAAACATTTATTTTTCTTATAAAGAGTCAATTTTACATCTTAGGTAAAGTATCTCTCAGAAATTAAATACTAGAATTAAATTGCCATACTACAGTTTACCACTTAACATATTTTATCTGAGGACAATAAAATATTCTATACTTTTTCCATACCATCTCCATATGGCAAAATAATATTTTATTATATTGAAATCAAGGCATGTGGGATAAAAATGGTGAGTCTAGCACTCAAGTCCTGCTTGTTGAGAATTATACTCGCCAGCTTCATCTTTCACTATTTTCCTCCCACCCTATGCTTTAGCCACTACAAACTATTTACTAGTGCAAAAGCATATTCACATTTTGGTTTCATATCTTTGAACAAGCTGTTCCACATTCCTGATTCTATCCTTGCTTTAGTCTTTTCCCTGCTGAGCTAACTCCCACTTGAACTTTCAAGCTTTTATCAGCTATCAGCTGGGTTAGGTCCTCCATGTTACATTGAATGTGGCAATTATTGTTCAGCATTGCAATTCAGATCAGCTTGTTTATCTCCCCTATCAGATCAAAAGATTCCTGAAGGTAGAAAAAAAAAACTCTTCATTATAACCATCTATTAATAGAATTTTACTTCACAGTAAGAGTCAGTTGAATAAATAAATATATAGATAAGTAACAGAAAGTAGTGGACAAATTAGTGGATGGCTAGATGGATGGGTGAATATTGACTTAGAGAAAGAATCATATAATTTTTAGCAACCTCATCTCACACATAACTTATGCTAACTACTGACAAAATATCTAAATATACTTTATTACTGGTAATAAAAGTTCACTACCCAAGTGTGAACATTTGTCCCTTGCTGAATTTAACATTTGCATTTTGTTGGTTAAATTGTACCTTGTTGGAATTAACAACTTTTTTTCCCTGGACTAGTGATACTAAAATTTAATATGCACAGAGATCACTTGAGTAAAAATGTTAAACTTCACATTTGTGATCCCACTATTATAGATCCTAATTCAACTGATCCAAGAAAAGGCCAAGAAATCTTAACAGACTCATTATTAAACCCTTCCTAAGACTTGTTAATAAACAATAAATTTATTTATAAACAGTTAATGAACATTTCAAAAGACTTCTTAATAAACACTTAAAGTAAATTTTGTAGAGGTGACCCACGAACAATATTTCCAAAAGGACTTTTCTGTATATTGTGCTAATTTTCTTATGTTATGCAATTATGATCTCATCTAAGTTTATTCCATCCTAAAATCTTATGATCATGTTCTCTATTTTCTCATACAAGTTACTAATTCACTGATTCTACACAAGATAACTCATGTTACATCCCAGAAAACAGCCACAGAGCTTCTTCCACTATAAAAATAACATTAGATCATCAACATAGATCATAATCAGTTACATTCAAGAGCTTATCTTTAAATCCATCCCTTAATTCTCCAATTCTTCACCAGTATATTTTGAGATACCATGTTAAATTATAGTACTAACTTTATAAACTCTATTTTCGCTTCTTCTGTCTAATCAAACTATAACTTCATACCAAAGAAAAAAATGTGTTTGGTGGACATGCTCTATTTTCCATGAAAACATGTAAGTTGAACTACTGTTTATTCTTTGAGGTAAGTATAAGCAACCATTTAAAAAATAGTTCTAGATTATTCCTAAAGTCAAACATGAAAGCATATTTTCTTCCCTCTCTTAAAAATATGTGTATGTCATATAATCCTAACAGAAACAGGACAAATCTTCAGTTTTAAATTCTTATCTAAACCTAAGACACAAAGCACTAGTAGGGAGGGAAGAATGGTTTCTAGGGCCAGGGCCAAGGCTGCACAACCCTGCACAACCTCTAGACACAGGTTTCTGCATCCCAGCCACCCCTGCTCCAGCTGTGGCTAAAAGGGCCCCAGATACATTTTAGGACACTGATCCAAAAGGTGCAAGCCATAAGCCTTGACAACTTCCACATGATGGTAAACCTGTGGGTGCACAGAAGGCAAGAGCTGAGGCTTGGGAGCCTCTGCCTAGATTTCAAAGGATGTAAGAAGACACCTGGAGGTCCAGGCAGTAGTTGCAGCAGGAATGGAGCCCTCATGGAGAACCTCTACTAGGACAATGCAGAGGGCAAATGTGGGGTTGGATCTTCCACACAGGAGTCCCTACTGGGGCACTGCCTAGTGTAGCTGTGAGAAGAGGGCCACTGTTCTCTAGATCCCAGAATGGTAAATCTACCAACACCTTGTACTGTGTGTTTGGAAAAGGCACAGGCACTCAACACCAGCCCTTGTGTGTAGGCATGGGAGCTGAGCCCCAGGAGTGGAGCTGCCCAAAGCCTTGGGATTCCACCCCTTGCATCAGTGTGGCCTGGATGTGAGACATGGAGTCAACGGAGATTACGTTGAGCTTTAAGACGTAATGACTGCCTTGCTGGATTTCAGATTTGCATGGAGCCTGTAGCCTTTTAGTTTTAGCTGATTTCTCCCTTTTGAAACAGGTGTATTTATCCAATTCCTGTGTCCCCATTGTATCTTGGAAGTAACTAACTTGTTTTTGGTTTTACAGGCTCATAGGCAGAAGGAACTTGCCTTGTCTCAGATGAGACTTTGGACTGTAGACTTTTGAGTTAATGTTGGAATGAGTTAAGAGTTAAGACTTGGGGGACTGTTGAGAGACATGACTGTATTTTGCAATGTGAGAAGGACATGAGATTTGGGAGAGGCCAGGGGTGGAATAATACAGTTTGGATTTGTCTCCTCACCCAAATCTCATGTTGAATTGTAATTCCCAGTGTTAGAGGAGGGGCCTGTTGGGAGGTGATTAGATCATGGGGGTAAACTTCCTTCACGCTGTTATCATGATGGTGAGTGTTTTCTCGTAAGAGCTGGTTGTTTAAAACAAAAAACAAAAAACAAACAAACAAACAAAAAACAAATAAAAGTGTGTAACACCTCACCCTTCCCTCTCTCCCTCCTTCTCTGGCCATGTCAGACATGCCTGCTTTCCCTGCAACTTCCATTATGATTTTAAGTTTCCTGAGGCCTCCCCAGCCATGTTTCCTGTACAGACTGAAAAACTGTGAGTTAATTAAACCTCTTTTCTTCATAAATTACCCAGTCTCAGGTCATTCTTAACAGCAATGTGAGAGTGAACTAATACACCATATGACCCAGCAATCCCACTTCTGGGTATATATCCAAAGGAATTGAAATTGGTATGTCTAAGAGCTATGTGCACTCCCATGTTCATTTCAGCATTATTTGCAATAGCCATGATATGAAACCAACCGAAGTGTCCATCAGTGGATAAATGGACCAAAAAAAATGTGGTTTATATCAGCAATGGAATATTATACAGCCTTACAAAAGAAGGAAATTTTGTCATTTGAAACAGCATGGATGGAACTGGAGAACATTAAGTGAAATAAGCCAGGCACAGAAAGACAAATACTGTATGATCTTACTTAAAGGTAGAATCTAAAAAAGTCTATCTCATTGAAACAAGAGTAGAATGTTAGTTACCAGAGGCTGACGGGGTGAGGGGGAATGCAGAAAGAAAAGATGTTGATCAAAGAGTACAAAGTTTTAGTAAGACTAAAACTAGGAGACTAGTAGAATAGGTTTTAGTTATCTATTGTACTAGAAGACTAGGTTTTAGTGATCTGTTGTACTAAATGGTGACCACAATTAATCATAATATGTTGCATATTTTTAAAATACGAAAATAATATATATAAATTTATTATTTAAATTTTAAGAAGTGGCTCAAATAATTTAAATAACTTATCAAATTCAGGAAATAAATTTAAAACTGTGACCTGAAGTAGTCTAATTCCCGAGTGACTGTTCATTCTGCCATTCTGCCATACTATATCTCTGAGAAGCAAAATGTATTATGCATGGTGAATCTAAGTCTAATAGATCTATGTCTAATGATAGTAGCCCCTGGGAGCCCTGGAAATTATTTGTATTAGTCATATATGGACCAAAGGGAATCAAGTAATGATGAATCTGAAAAATGCCAGGCACTGCATATATGGTCTGTGGCAAATCAAGGCAAAAGTATTGTGTGTGTTCAGTGAGATAACACACTAAGTAACTGTTCACCACCTACCATGCATTGGATCTTGCACCTATCAACAATGACCTCACCATTGTAGAGATAAACATTAATAAGTAATTGTACTTCCCTCCAAGTTTATAAGCTACTAAAGAAGAGGGATAAGTAAACAAGATAGATTACCATGAGTACAAATATGGAGATAGGTAAAGAACCTTTAGAAAGTCTAGTGACTGATGCCAATCAGGTAAATCAGCGCAACTTTATGAAGAAGATAGTATATAAACACATTTGGGATGGTAATATAGCCCACTTCATTCAAGTCTCTACCTTGTGAAGCTGTGGGGCTTTCTCTTTGGCATACTCTTTCATCAGGATTAAACCGAGGTTTCAATTTCATTTTAATTGCTTTAAATCCCAGAAGACTAGGTAAATCGCAAATGAAGTTCCCAAGGTGAGAATGCTGTGCCAGTATTGGCTTCATGCTTAACTGAAGCAGATAAAAAAAACTCACTAATTAGCAAAGGCATAAAGAACAATTTAAGATTTCATTTAATTGAAAACTTATAACTTAGAACACAACAATTACTTTAATTAGACTATTCTTATATTAATCTCTCTCCCACATGCTTAAAAATTCCATCAAGTTAGTTCAGCATGCTTAGGGATTTGGTAAAGTTTTCTTCACCTGTCTTTGTGTAGATAACTGCATACTCAGCAGATGGACTCTACAGGTTCTATCTTGAGCACCCATCATAAAAATGGAGAGGGAAGAAACAGCTTAAAGAGAGTTCTATGAAAGTAAGAGGCTGATTTCAATTATTCAACCCATATTTTCTCTTCCCAAACTTTATATCCACAATCTGTCAACTCTAATAGTGGAGTGAAAAAGTTATCTAGACTCTAATTATTGTAAAATGTGAAGGTCATTCCCAACAGAGGGACTACTCTTGGTCCATAAATCCTAGAAATACATATGAAGTTATCTCTAGTGACCTTTCGTGCAGTGATTGTGACTGCAGACCCAGTTCCAAAGATCAACAACTTCTATGTAACACATGTCACTAGAATTCTACTGTATACTTGGTGCTGATTTTTCTATTCTTTACTATTTATTATTGTGTGTTTGTGTCTAAACATGAGTAGACTTGCACATTTGTGGGTGTGTGTTTGTGTGTTGGATTGTGAAAGAATTGGTTAAGGAGTCTGTATTAGTCTGTTTTATGATGCTTAAAATAGAACACCTGAAACTGGGTAATTTATAAAGAAAAATATATTTTTTTCTTACAGTCATGGAGGCTAAGAAATTCAAGGTTGAGGGGCTTCAGTTGATGGAGACTCTGCAGAATCTTGACACAGCCCAAGGCAACACGTGGCAAGGGACTAAGTGTGCTAATATGCTAGCTCAGCTCTCGCTTCCTTTTCTTATAAACCTAGTAGTTCCACTTTCATGAAACCCATTAATTAGTTAATCTATTAACCTATTAACCCATTAATCCATTCATGAAGGTAAAGTCTTTATGACCCAATCACCTCTTAAAGGCCCCACTTCTTAATATTGCCACGTTGGGACTAAATTTCAATGTAAATTTTAGAAAGGACAAATAGTCAAATTATTGCAGATTACTTTTTAATTTTAAATGTATTATTAAGTTATGCTATATAATCCATATTACCAATTAATAGAACAGCATAATAAAAAACTTGAAAAGTGGAATAAAAAATACAAATAGTCTTACCACCTGAACCCAATCCTGGTTTGACTTTTCTGATGTTTACTTTTACATAGTCAGAATCATATTTTATCCCTTTTTTTCCTCACCATTATCTTATCACTTTGTAGCATAAACATATCTCTGTTGCTCCTACAGAACTTTGTGTCTTCCTTTTACTTTTGTGCTTTCTCCTGCTCTTGTTCTCACTCTCACTCTCTTTCTTTCCTTCTTCAGACTTTTCCTTGTCAATATCTACTTTCTTTGCCCATTCATTCTTCCTTGGTGTACTGTTATCTGGCCTTGACCTCACTTCTCTACTAAAATTGTTCTAAGGTCAAAAATGACTTCCTACCTTCATAGCTGCAGTGGATATTTTCAGTTCTTTTCTTTCATTTAATTTGTTTTGAGAATGTAACAAGAGAGGGCATGAGTAAGCAAAATTTTGCCAGAATTAGGGAGTGCGGGGCAATGGAAGATGTTAGAAATCTGGAAATAAGATAGTTTAAATATTGCTAAGTGTGTGCTTTTCTGCACTGAAAGAGTTAGAGATACAGCGAAAGAGTAAATGACCATGTGGATATGATAGAATAAATTTGGTTCATTCTTCATTCTTTTTCTTCATTTTTGTGGCTCAGATTGATGGCCGCTGTGCTAATGCAGGCCCCATTAGCTTAATATCTTGACAATCATAACACCCTCTAACCAGTATCCAAGTCACCAGATAATTTCCTCACTAATCTAACCTCCACAGATATGCGATGACCTTTCATACCTGGAAAGTGCTTAGTCATAAAATATAATAAATATGGTAGCTGGGTGCAGCGGCTCACGCCTGTAATCCCAGTGCTTTGGGAGGCTGAGGCAGGAGGATCATTTGAGGTCCGGAGTTGGAGACTAACATGGCCAATATGGTGAAACCCCATCTCTACTAAAAATATAGAAATTAGCCAGGTATGGTGGCACATGCCTGTAATCCCAGCTACTCTGGAGGCTGAGGCAGGAGAATGGCTTGACCCTGGGAGTCAGAGGTCACAGGTGAGCCTAGGTTGCACCACTGCATTCCAACCAGGGCAATAGAGCAAGACTCCATCTCAAAAAGTAAATAGATAAATAAATAAATAAATAAGGCTAAAGTTTCATCGCTTTAACCCAATTGTGGTTTTAATTTTGTGATATTTAGTTTCACATAATTACATTTATATTATATACATTAGTTTTTGTCCTACTATTATCTGTTGGTGTTAATATAAACATTTCACTATGCCTCCTGGGAATACAGGAAAAGGAAGGCTTTCCAGAGGTCTTGTGCTAAATGAGTATTATTTCAATGTTGTCAGAAGTCCTTATTTTATGAACAAAATAATTTTAAGTTACTGGTATTTAGTAGCAGCTAAGAGCATGCACTATGAGTGAAGCCAGACCGACAAGATTCAAATCTTTGCTCGAACTTTAACATGTTTGGGACTTTGAACAATTAGGTCTATGTTCCTGAGCCTCAATATCTCTAATTGGAGAAGATATAATAATACATACATCTTAGTGTTATTGTGAGAATTCAACAACATATTACATGTAAATATTTCAGTGTTTGGCACATAGTGACATAGGTAACATTATATCTATGTGTGTGTGTGTGTGTGTGTGTGCACGCATATGTGTGTGTGTGTGTGTGTGTGTGTGTGTGAGGTAACATTATTGCATCAGAAAAGCAGGAGGAGGAAAACATAAGCACACACATTGTTTTCCATGATTGTTTTATGGGTGGCCATTTCATGTACTGGGAAAAATAAGAACTAGATTTCAGAAAATCTCATGTCTAATCTAGCTCTAACAATAGCCAACCCTGGGCACATCTTCCCAACTAGCTAATTAAAATAACAGTTGTATTCCATAGATTTCATGGAAAAGGACACAGAGGTTTTAGAGAGACTCTTGACAAATGTTCTAAGAATGGGAAATAATAATATCGAGGACTGAAAGGCGATACACTACAACAATGCTGCCTCTGTAAAATACATGTCCCGAATCGAGTGATTTCCAAAATTCTTTGATGAGCTTCCATTACATGAACTATAAACTAATAACTACAAAAATAAGTAAATGAATGTGTATAGTTGACCTGCTCATTTAAAATTTATTAATTAAAAATCGTTTAACTCTTTTTAAGGCATACATTGCCAACAACAAAGTAAAATTGTGTGTACTGGTTAAAAAAAGAAAATACTATCTTTTTCTTTATTTTGGGATTCATTTTCACCTTCCCTTTGTTAACACACTGCCAAAAGACATTTAAGGATTGTTCAATTTTTTTCTTCCTGCATGTTTGACTATGATGGAAAATCTATATTGAAAACTCCTTTGCTGTCAAGAACTGCTCCAGTGTATTTAAAAAGCTCTGCTAGTAACAATAGATGTCTTCAGGTCAAAATTACCTTTATCAAAATATTTTCTCCTTCTTTTATCCAAAAGTATGTTTTACAATAGCAGCACCACACCTACATTAAGTAAAAACTTCAGGATTTACAATTGAATAGCAGAATATGTTCAGTGCCAAAGTTCACACTTTCCTGAACCTTAGAAACGTCATCCACTCTTGCAGGTTTCAAAAAGTGTCTCTTTACTAGGAATATAACAAAGCTTCAAAGGTTATAGAGTCAGGCACCAGGCTTCTGTAATTGGAGGGTGGATGTCTTCTCACTCAAAATAGTCCCCAAAACAGAATAGAAATAAGCCAGATGATCCTGACCAGAAGCTCAATGAGAAGGCTTATATGTAAATAAGTCTCCAGTTATGAATTAGGAATAAAAATTATTTAATGTAGAAGTATCTTTATAGTCCTAGGAAGACCGTGAGGACTATAAACAACTTTAGAAATAATTTAAGTCAAATGTTTCTTTTTTAATCAAGGAAACTGAAGCCCAGAGAGGTTAATCACTTGATGTCTTGCAAAGAGCTCAGGACGTTTGACTCTTACTGCAATTTAACTTAATATATGTTTTTCATAATATGCCACATAAAATGTAAAATGAACATCATGCCAATCTACCAGAGATGGCTATTCCATTGATATCAGGCATATCATTTTGCTTTTATTTTTAGTGGAACTAAAAGACAATTAATGAACTCCAGATGAAGTTGTTTAAAATGCATGCTCTGAAGTAAAAATGAAATGAGAGAAAGACTGTTAGTGACAACACAGAAAAAGTGTCATGTTATCGTAGGAAATAATTAACTTATTTTCAAATTTAAATGTAAGCAAAGAGCGTCTTTTTCTTCATATGGGTTTTACAGTCCCCTTTTTGGTGCAGATAGTAAGGATGCATCCCCTAGAGAGAACTGATTTCAGATGGGGACCACAAACTACTTGAATCAGAGACAGAGAGCTATGGCATCCTGAGTTACAGCCAAATTTTGTAGATCATGTTACAAGAAAGCAATGCAAAGCTTCTGTAAAAACCATGTTACAAACAGTGTATATCAATACTGTACATGGAACACATATCTAGAAAAAGACAAACTGAGTAATAAAGTTTTCACAATGAGAATTTAACAACTAACTACAAATCTGATGGAGTACAATAACAATAATATAACATAAAGAGGAGGAGTCATGTTGAACTAACTCAAATATTATTCCACTGGCTAAACTGGCTACGAATTATTCCCAGCTTCTTAAATATTAGAAACCAGAGAATGATACTGGAATCCCTAGAGCCATCAAATATGATCAACATATGTTACATAGATACCTATAGATATGTGTAAGTTTTGTGGGATTATATTTCAAACTTCCGGTTTAGTTATTTTTAAAAAGTATTGTCTACATTAATATCTGAAGTTATAAATAACCACTTTACTTTATTGATGTTGTTAAAGGTATATGGATATCAAGACTGGGTAATCCCTACTTGGCTGAGATTCTAGATTTCTATACAGAGACACAAGAAATATAGTTAAGGTGCCAGAACACCTCTAGTATACATCAACATCTATACACACACATACAGACCGTTCCCTGACTTCCATCTGGGTGTGCTCCATATTACTGTGAAATTACAAAATCAAAGACTAAGAGGTAGCCCACTCACAATTCTAAAATCAGTGGTACATGGCTGCTTAGCATCTTTTTGACAATTGAAGAAATCTAGCCTTGTTTTTCCCTATCATGTAATTAACGTTAAAAATAGAGTATGTTGAGTTTTATAGCTATATTACTAATTTTGGGGTTGATTTTTCAGTTTTCTTATAAACATTATCCCATGCCATGTGACTCATATTTTCTGAACAATCTTCTCTATTCAAATTCCTGAAGTTTTATTTGTATATCCAAATGTAATATTACTTGGCACATTTATCATTTATCTAGTTTATATAAGAAATTTACTTTTATTTATCTTTTTTATAATCAAAGTGGTCATCTAAGTAATCAATAATTAAGATACATTATTTTAGGTCATATAAAAATAAAAATTATTTATATGTGTATACATATATATATATATGTAATCATAGAGAATTCTATATGTTACAGAGATCCCTAATTATCATAGAGTATGACCACTAACTCCTAGAGATGTGCCAGCTAGACATAATAGAAAACAAAAAATCTAATTTTTTGTCATTTTCTATTGAAGTTTTATGGAAAGATTAAGTGATAAGTTACATATTATTTCCATCTTCTACACAAACTCAATTAATTTTGATAAGAAACTTTGGCCAAGTGTCATAATTCATCTAGTCTCAGTAGGAAAAGATCCATTTGAAAAAAAAAATATGTATATCATGGTTGAACAAAGAGCAGGTCAGCCCATATGCCTCAGGTAATGGCATTTAAATTAAAGACAAATCATGATATGCTCAGAATTATGTTGGGTTAGGCATGAAATTTCTTGAAAATCACAAACCATGACTCCCATACCCATGGACCTTCTATTTTATAAAGTCCTATGTGCAAGAAGCAACTAAGACATATTGAGTTTCATGTAAGTAAAAACATTGCATTAGTTACTCTAAGTAATCTAGAGATAACTTAAAGTATACAGGAAGATGTGTATGGGTTATATAAAAATTCTATGTCATTTTAAATAAAGGACTTGAGTATCAGCAGATTTTGGCATCACTGGGGGTCCTGGAACTAATCTTTCAAGGATACCAAGAAATGACTGTGTGTGTGTATTTATGTGTGTATATATGTATATATCATGTTGTGTGTGTGTATATATATACATATATGTATATATGTATATATGTGTTGTGTATGTATATGTGTGTATATGCGTGTTGTGTGTATATGTATGTACATATACATATATCTATATATACATATGTATATATGTACATATACACACGATATATGTATCATGTATATATACATATACATCATGTATCGATATATATATAGCATGCGTGTGTGTGTATACATATATATATATATATATATATATGCACACATGAACCTTGTATTTTATAAAGTCCTATGTGCAAGAAGCAAAAAACAAACCCTCCATAATATAAAAATAGCCACTATAAATCAATTAAAAAAGGACATGGAAGATATGGACAAAAGACTAAGTAGGCACTTTAAAATACTAACTTTTCTAGTTTATAGGACACTTTCAAATGCTGGATTAGCATGTGAAAAGGTGTACAACATTAGTCATCAGAGAAATGAGAATTAAAACCACAATGAGCACTACTACCCAGCCATAAGAATGACAGAAGTAAAAACATTAAAAATACCAAGTTGGCAAGGATATATGTAAATTGAAAATCTTTTTAATGGAGTATTATATATATTACATCTTATATATCGGTACCTAATCTCTGTCTCTCTCTCTCTCTCTCTCTCTCTCTCTCTCTCTTTCTCTCTCACTCTAGTGGGGTTATAAGTTATTACAATCACTTTGAATAACTGTTTGACAGTACTTAGGAAAGCTAAACGTAGTCTACTGTATGGGCCCAGTAACCTCACTCATAGGTATATACCAATTAGAAATGAAGGTTTATAGGATTCAAAAGACATATGCGAGAATGCTCATAGCAGCTTTATTCATAACAGCTAATTAAAACCTTGGAGAAAAATAAAATATCTATCAACAGTTGAATATATTCATAAAATAAAATACTATATAAAGTTTTTTAAAAATACACTACTTATATTCACAAAACATGTTTGAATCTATATAGGCATTATGCTGAGTGAAAGAAATCACACACTAAAGAGTACACACTTTATGATTCCATTGATGTCCCCTTTGAAAAACGTGATAGATGTCAGAATAATGATTACTTTGGGGTGAATGGGCAGTTGTATTGACTAGTGAGAGGCATAAAGAAGCACATGTATCTTAAAACTTAAAGTATAATAATAATAAAATAATAAAAAAAGAAACTTTCAGAGATTCTGGAAATTCTCTGTATTTTGACCTAAGTGTTTATGAATTATACATTTGTAAATTTTATTAATCAGCACACTTAAAATTATTGCCCATTATTTTACATGTCATATCCCAATATAATTTAAAAACATTTTAAAGTTGCTCATATTATATTGATAATCACTGAAAATGTAATAATGTGAACTAATATCTTTAAAATATACATTTACACATTCACATCTTTTAGAACCAGAAGAGATCTTAGAGATAATTTAATCAAGTACTGGCCAAAGCATGATCTGTGGTCCACCTTTAGGAGAATTCTCCCCTGGAGAGCTTGCTAAAAGTGGACTCCCAGGACACACACTGGGCATACTGACTCAGAGCTCTGAGAATCAGACTTGGAAACCTGTATTTGAAATATGTCTCCCAATTTTTCTTTTTTCTCATATGTGCTAAAAGTTGAGGACCAAGATCTAATTCAGCCTCTTAAGTTTTCAGTTAAAACTTGAATCTTGATTAGTCCAGTGATATATAAGAACCACTGGCACAATCAGGCTGGGATGCAAACAACTTTTGGGAATCCTTATTTATGCCAAATATATCAGATTTCATTTTATCTTTCATAATAACACAACCTGTTAGCTGTTATTACCCTCAGATTTTACATAAGTAAATAAATATCCAGAAATGTTAACTCACCCAGCATCACAAAGTGAGTAAAAATTTGAGCTAGGGTTCATGTTCATACCTTCTGACTTAGAGTTTACTGCCATTCTATGCTTTCTACTATGTTGTAAATAATTACAACCTCTAGAGTTTGCACTCTGTGACTCTCAACGGGCTTTTGTTATGGGTGGTATGGCATGGCAATGCAATTGTAGCTGTATTTTTTTTAACTTCTATTTTAGGTTTGGGGGTACATGTGAAGGTTTTTTACATAGGTGAACTTGTGTCATGGGGGTTTGTTTTACAGATTATTTCATCATCCAACTATTAAGCCTAGTACCCAATAGTTATATTTTCTACTCCTCTCCTTCCTCCTACCCTCCCTCCTCAAGCAGATCCCAGTGTCTGTTGCTCCCTTCTTTGTGTTCATGAGTTCTCATCATTTAGCTTTCACTCATAAGTGAGAACTTGTAGTATTTGACGTTCATTCCTGCATCAGTTTACTAAGGATAACAGCCTCTAGCTCCATCTATGTTTCCAAAAAAGACTTAAGCTCTTTTTTATGGCTGCATAGTATTCCATGATGTATATGTATCACATTTTCTCTATTTAATCTGTCATTGATAGGCATTTAGGTTGATTTCACGTCTTTGCTATTGTAAATAGCATTGCAATGAACATCCATATGCATGTGTCTTTATGGTAGAATTATTTATATTCCTCGGGGTATATAACCAGTAATGTGATTGCTGGGTTGAGTGATAGTTCTACTTTTAGGTCTTTTAGGAATCGTCATACTGCTTTCCACAATGGTTGAACTAATTTACACTCCTGCCAACAGTGTATAAGTGTTCTCTTTTCTCTGCAACCTCACCAGCGTCTGTTTTTTTTGTTGTTGTTGTTTGTTTGTTTGACTTTTAAATGATAGTCATTCTGACTGGTGTGAGATGGTATCTCATTGTTGTTTTGATTTGTGTTTCTCTAATAATCAGTGACATTGAGTTTATTTTCATATGCTTGTTGACTGCATGTATGTCTTCTTTTGAAAAGTATCTGTTCATGTCCTTTGCCCACTTTTTAATAGGGTTGTTTGATTTTCTCTTATAAACTTGTTTAAGTTCGTTATAGATGCTAGATATCAGACCTTTGCCAGATGCATAGTTTGCAAATATTTTTACCATTCTGTAGGCTGTTTACTCTGTTGATAGTTTATTTTGCTATGCTGATGCTTTTACATTTAATTAGATTCCATTTGTCAATCTTTGCTTTTGTTGTGATTGCTTTTGGTGTCTTTGTCATGAAATCTTTCCTGCTATGTCTAGAATGGTATTTCCTAGGTTATCTTCCAGGGTTTTTATAGTTTTTTGGTTTTATATATAAGTCTTAATTCATCTTGAGTTGATTTTTGTATATTGTTTAAGAAAGGAATCCTGCTTAAATCTTCTGCATATGGCTAGACAGTAACCTCGGCACTATTTATTGAATAGGGAGTCTTTCCCCATTGCTTGTTTTTGTTAGCTTTGTCAAAGATCAGATGGTTGTAGATGTGTGGCCTTATTTCTGGGCTCTCTATTCTGTTCCATTGGTCTATGTGTCTGTTTTTGTGCCAGTATTACGCTATTGTTACTGTAGCCCTGTACTATAGTTTGAAGTTGGGTAAAATGATACCTCCAGCTTTGTTCTTTTTGCTTAGGATTCCTTTGGCTAGTTGGGCTCTTTTTTGGCTACATATAAATTTTAAAGTAGTTTTTTCCAGTCCTCTGAAGAATGTCATTGGTAGTCTGATAGGAATAGCATTGAATTTGTAGATTGCTTTAGGCAGAATGGCCATTTTAATTACATTGATTCCTCCTATCCATGAGCATGGGATGTTTTTCCATTTGTTTGTGTCTATTCTGATTTCTTTGAGCAGTGTTTTGCAATTCTCATTGCAGAGATCTTTCACCTCCCTGGCTAGTTGTATTCCTGGCTATTTTCTTCTTTTTGTGGGAACTGTGAATGGGATTGCCTTCCTGATTTGGCTCTCTGCTTGGTTGTCGTTGGCATATAGAAATGCTAGTGATTTTTGTACATTGATTTTGTATGCTGAAACAGCTGTAACTGTTTATCAGCTGAAGGAGCTTTTGGGCCAAGATGAAGAGATTTTCTAGATATAGAATCATGTCATCTATGACAGAAGTAGTTTGACTTCCTTTCCTCTTCTTTGGATGCCCTTTATTTATTTATCTCACCTGATTGCTCTTGTCAGGATTTCCAACACTAAGTGGAATAAAAGTGGTAAGAGAGGGTATCCTTGTCTTGTGCCAGTTTTCAAGGGGAATGCTTCCAGCTTTTGCCCATTCAGTATGATGTTTGACATAGATGGCTCTTATTATATTAGGTATGTTTCTTCAATACCTAGCTTGTGTATTTTTTAACATAATCGTATTTATATTTTAATGAAAGATTTTTATGCATCATCTGTTGAGATAATAATGTGATTTTTGTCTTTACTTATGTTTATGCAATGAATCATGTTTGTTGACTTGCAAATGTTGAACCAACCTTGCATCCTGGGGATGAATTGATTGATTGTGGTGGATTAGATTTTTGATGTGCTGCTGGATTCAGTTTGCAAATATTTTGTGAATTTTTGCGTGGATGTTCTTCAAGGATATTGGCTTGAAGTTTTCATTTTTTATTGTGTCTGCAAGATTTTTGTATCCAGATGATACTGGCCTCATAGAATACTGGCCTCAAAGAATAAGTTGGAGAAGAGACAATTCTCCTCAATTTTTTGTAATAATCTCAGTAGGAATGCTATCAGCTCTTCTTTGTAAATCTGGTAGAATTTGGCTGTGACTCCATCCATCCAAAAAGTCTTGGGCTTTTTTTGGTTGGTATGCTATTTATTACTGATTCAATTTTGGAGCTTATTATTGGTCTGTTCAGGGAATCAGTTTGTTCCTGGTTGTCTTAGGAGGGTGTATGTTTCCAGAATCTTATCCATCATTTTTAGGTTTTCTAGTTTCTGTGCAGAGATATGTACATCATAGTTTCTGATTGTTATTTTTATTTATGTGGGGTCAGTGGTAGCATACCCTTTGTAATTTCTAATTGTGTTTATTTGGGTCCTCTCTCTGTTCTTCATTGTTATTCTAGCCAACAGCATATCTAACTTATTAATTCTTTCAAAAAACCAACTTCTGGATTCATTGATCTTTCAAATGGTTTCTCATGTCTTGATTTCCTTCAGTTCAATACTGATTTTTGGTTATTTCTTGTCTTCTGCTGGCTTTGGGTTGACTTGCTCTTGCTTTTCTAATTTTTTCAGTTGTGATGTTAGGTTGTTAATTTGAGACCTTTCTTTTTTTATGTGGGCATTTAGTGATACAAATTTCCCTTTGAACACTACCTATGCTGTGTCCTAGGGATTCTGGTACTTTGTTTTGTTCTCATTCATTTCAAAGAACTTTTTGATTTCTGCTTTAATTTCATTATTTACTCAAAACTCATTCAGGAGCATGTTGTTTAATTTCCAAATAATTGTGTGGTTTTGAGCAATTTTATAGTCTTGACTTCTATTTATATTGTGCTGTATTCTGAGAGTGTGTTTCATATGATTTCTGTTCTTTTGCATTTGCTGAGGACTGTTATATGTTCAATTACGTGGTCAGTTTTAGAGTATATGCTATGTAGTGATTAGAAGAATGCATATTCTGTTGTTTTGGGGTGGAAAGTTCTGTAGAGTTTTATCAGATCCATTTGGACCAGTGTTGAGTTCAGATCTGAATTATCTTTGTTAATATTCTGCCTCAGTGATCGTTTTAATACTCTCAGTGGAGCATTGAAGTCTTCCACTATTATTGTGTGAGAGTCTATGTCTCTTTGTAAGTCTCTAAGAACTTGCTTTATGAATCTGAGTGCTCCTGTGTTGAATGCATATACATTTAGGATAGTTAGGTCTTCATGTTGAATTGAACCCTTTACCATTATGTAACATCCTTCTTTGATTAACATTTTTTTGTCTGAAATTAAGATTGTGACCCCTATTTTTTTCTGTTTTCCATTTGCTTGGTAGATTTTCCTCCATCCTTTTATTGGAGCCTATGGGTGTTATTACGTGTTAGATGTGTCTCTTGAAGACAGCATACCATTGGGTCTTGCTTTTTAATCCAGCAGTTATATTTTTTAAAAAATGAATTGAAAGTAGCAGCACTACAGAATATATAATCAAATAATTTGACTATATGAATAAATTTTATGTCATTATCCAAATGCTGCTTGCCATGAACTCTTAATCTGTCATATATTTAGCTTCAGTAATTATTAAAAGGGCATTTTTTTAATGTTTACAGAGGTGGAGTTCTCTGTATTTTACCCTGCCCAATTTTCCCTTTTGGAATCTCTATATGTAATGTTAATAAAGGTTCTGTTGTGTGAAGGTTTAGAATATTATAGCAGTTGGCTTTAAAATTTTAATTTTTGTTGAAGTAAAGGATGACTCCAGATGGGATGAGAGAATAGCTTATATGAAAGATAAGGCCAGGCTTACAGCCACAAAGGTGGCTCACATTTGTAATCCCAGCACTTTGGGAGCTGAGGAAGGTGGATCACCTGAGGTCAGGAATTTGAAACCACCTTGGCCAACATGGTAAAACCCTATCTCTACTAAAAATACAAAAATTAGCTGGGCATGGTGGCGCCTGCCTGTTGTCCCAACTACTTGGGAGGCTGAGACAGGAGAATCCCTTAAACCTAGGAGGTGGAGGGTGCAGTGAGCCAAGATTGTGCCACTGCACTCCAGCCTGGGCAACAGAGCAAGACTCTGTCAAAAAAAAAAAAAAAAGGAGAGGAGAGAGAGGGAGAGGGAGAGGGAGAGAGAGAGAGAGAGAGGGAGAGAGAGGGAGAGAGAGAGAGAGAGAGAGAGAGAGAGAAGGAGAGGGAGAGAGAGGGAGAGAGAGAGAGAGAGAGAGAGAAAACAGAAAAGGAAAATAAAGATTAAATTTCTTTTAGTCTTATATTTTGAAGAAAGAGCCTCAAGTAGCATCTTCCATGAGACAAACTTAAGCAGCATCCACTACAGGTTACTATAATGAAGCCCAAACAACCCATGAGAAAATTCTTAGATTAAAAATAACTGTTAATTATTCAGCACTCACTAGGTAGCAATCACTTTTAAAAAAGATTTTATTTGCATTACCTCATTTCAGACATAAAACACTGAGAAGCAGATATTATTATCCTTATTTGATGAATCAAGGCACTTGTTTATAGTCCCTCAATTACTTGATATTTACATGTTAGCTCAACTCTAGCTGAATGTCTCACCTTTTCTTCTGTGCTCACACATCACTTCGTATGTTTCAATTATATCATTGTCACAGCCTGCCTTATACATGAAGTAGTAATTGTGAAAGAACCTCTCTCCTTGGCTAGGTTTTCAGATACTTCAGTACAAATAAATGCATCAAGGTGAGATCTCTGGGTGAGGAAAGTTGAGCCAACATCATCACTAACTACAAAAAGAATGGGTAAACAATTACTGGAAACCTGTGTACTGGGGGTTTCATCAAGTGCTTTACTCACATTATGTCATTAATTCAAAAAATGCTATTTAACCTTGATTCTAGATGAAGAAACTCAAGAAATGAGAGTTTCCTGTCGATTTGAACAAAGTAAATGAGGAAGCACGCATTCAAACTGAAATCTGTCCCCCGAACCCACACACCTCTCCCTTATGCACAAAATGTAGAATGTTTCATATCCTGATTTTGTGATTGTTGTTTGTCTTTACTTAAATATTAGCTTAAATTCAGAATATTCTGAATATTGCAGAGAAAAGCAAATGGTTGTTTAAAAGTAGAATGTTAACATCAGAAGAATGATAAGATTCTTCTGATCTTATTACGCAGCTTCTACTGAGAAAGAGATAAAGCTATTCTTTATTTGAAAGCTGCCATTCTCAGTGGAATAAACAGGAAAAAATCAGGCACAATAGGAATTTTCTACACGCCTGGGTCCTCTCAATCTTTCTCCAAACAGTGCTATAAAGAGTAATGTCAATCACTTGTAACTTCAGAGATTTGGTATCATTTTTACAGGGAACATAGCAATTGGAAATAAAAGCTCTTTTAAGTACAGCTGCTTAGCCCTTGGCATGTTGATCTTAGAAAAGACAAAGTGGTGACACTAGCGTGCTAACCCTTAGGTACTTTGCATGCATACCTCCACTCAAAATAATTTATCTAGGTTTAATAGCAAATACATGGATTCAATGTGTTATGAATACTGCATAAAAGGGGGAAGATAGTTTGAAATTTGATGAGAGGAAGAAAGAATTTAATACAAACTCTATTAATAGTATTCATTAATTCAATAGATATTTTCCATGATGAGAAAGAACCATCTTGCAAACTAAAAACATTTGTCACATCGTTCACTCAGAGTTTCAATACCCTCCAACGTCTCTCCATGTCACTTGGAATAAAACACAAAGTTGTCATAATGTCCTATAAAATCCAGCACTCGCTCCCACAATTTTACCTCTTTGATATAACTTTCTTTTACTACCTCTCAACTACAATGCTCTAGTTCAACATGATAAACAAGCTTCTACTTCTGGCCTTTGCATTTCAGCCCCCTTTGCCAGAAATGTTCTTCTTGTAGATATGAACGTGTCTCCTTTGCTACTGTGTGGAGAGTTAATTGCAGGAGGGCAACAATGAACCATGCAGATGACAAGGTGGAAAAATAACTTATAACCAGGGCCACAGTGGAGAGATTCTGGTGGGTTGTTGGGAAGACTTGTTAACTGTTGCTGAAGAGTAAGGGAACCAGTTTGGCTGAGATCAGGCTCTGTTATAATCATTCACTCTTTCAACATATAATTGTCACATATCTAGAAAATTTTTCTAGTTATTATGGTGGATAAAAAGATGGCTTAAATTTAGTTTTTAATGTTACTTTATTGGATTAGTTTGAAAAAGTCATTTTCTCCTTGGTAATTTCATGATAATTAGGGTAAACTACCACCAGAAGGAAAAATAATTAATATTTGTGGATAACCCAAGAAATATCAGGTCCAGGAACAGATGCTTTGTATATGTTATCTTATTTAATCTTCCTACCAACCTTGACAGATGAGCTAACTTTTCTAACAGACAGAGGTGTAGTGGTAGGGCAGATTAATATGTTCTGGTTACAAATATCCTGCCTTTTCCTCCATGATACATTCAACATTGCAATGGCCTTGGTTTAATAAAGTAATATGGATGCTTGTTCACGTTACCCTGTTTGGGACACACACACACACACACACACACATACACACACACACACATGCATGCACTCAAAAGGGATAAAATAGAAGAAAAAAACCAAACTTTTAATTAAAAATTTAGCTTTTAATTCTAATTAAAACAGGGTAGCCTTAAAAGGAGTGATAGATAGTTCACGAGAGTGTTTTTAAAGAGGAAAATGCTTTAGGCATAGTTTAATATTGTTCTCAGTTTTTAATTGTTCTCGGTCATTTAGTTTAACATCAGCTTTGACCTCAGGCATAAGTAGAATATTTCTTTCAACTTACCATGGCTAATCTTTGTACTTCAATTAAAAAAAAATTTCCTGTGGCATGCTTCTAATGAGGCAGCAGCCAAAATTTAAGTATCTGTTCTTTTAAAAATATCCTATGAAGAATGACTCTAAAACTTTACTTAAAAACACTCAAAGAACAGGGCTTTTTTTTTTTTTGCCTCTTTAGAACTCTGCTTTTCACCTGAAATATACTATGAAAATATTGTCCCCCAAAAGAAAAATAGTCATTAGTCTCCTCAGTCATCTATTCCGAACTGTTCTGGTTAACCTCCCATAAAACTATCAAAAGTAAGAAATCCTTTCCAATAATAAAACCATGCTATCTGTTGAATTGTGTTCCTCCCACCAAAAAAAAAAAAAAAAAGATACATTGAAATACAGTCATGCACCACATAACAACATTTCAATCAAAGACAGAATCCCATAAGATTATAATGGAGCTGAAAATTTCTTTGACCTAGTAACTTTCTGGCAAAATATAAAACATTATTTATGCATTTGTGATGATGCTGGTGTACACAAAGCTACTGTGCTGCCAGTCATATAAAAGTCTAGCACCTATGATTATGTAGAGAAGATAATATTTGATAATAATAATAAATGACTATGTTACTGGTTTATGCATTTACTATGCTATACTTTTGGTCATTTACTTAGGATTTATTCATTTTACTTATATAATAAAGTTAACTGTAAAGCAGCCTCAGGCAAGTCCTTCAAAAGGTATTCCAGAAGGAGGCCTTGTTACCATAGGAGATAACAGCTCTATGCATGTTTCTGCCCCTAAAGACCTTCTAATGGGACTAGATGCGGAGGTGGAAGAGAGTGATACTGATGATAATGATTCTATGAATGCCTAGACTAATATGTGTGTTTGTGTCTTAATCTAATTTGATGGGTATCCTTATAAGAAGAAGGCCATAGAAAGACAGACACACACAAGGCGAATGCCCTGTGCCAATGAAGAGAGAGATTAAAGTTATGCAGCTGCAAGGTGTGAAAAACCAAGGACTGCCTAGTTTATTTCTCACCATAAGCTAGGAAAAGGTAAAAAAATAAAAATGAAAATCTTCTCTAGGCTTCAGAGGGAATATGGGCATATTGACACCTTGATTTCAGATTCAAGCTTCCAGAATTATAAGATAATAAATTTCTGTTATTTTAAGCTACCCAGTTTGTCATCATTAGTTGTAGCAGCCTTAACAATCTAATATACATTATGATGAATTTGTATATTATTATGGACAATAACATTTTTTCATGCATTGGATTACATTTAATTATCAAAGTAATCCTTTTTTCCGTTTATTTTATGTATCTTAAATACTGTGCCATTTCCTTACCCAATACATTTGTTGATCAGAAATCTACTAAGCTCTTTGTTTCACTTTATTAAGTTCTCAGAATGTCTCCTCCCAAAAGGAGCCTCCCCTAACCACCCTATTTAAAATAGCTTCTCACATCATTCCTTTTACCTCTCACTATGCTTAATTATTTTCATATCACATAAAAATCCCTGACATTATATTTTATATTTATTTTGTATATGTTTATTTTGTTTCCCCAGACATCAGTATAGGCTCCAAAGGGATAATAATTCTTTCACCCATCTCTCTACTTCCTTTACATGTAACAGTGATGTAAAATGTAGAAATCATAATAAGCTTTCTAGTTGGACAAAACAGTGATCATCTGGTAATTGAGAAATGTCCTCATTATTTCATTATTAATTTAAAATTACAAAGAATCAATAAATTTATATGATTGAAATTGCATGTCTGAAAAAAAACACAGTCTCATCTGAAAGTCATATTTGAATGCTTATGAAAAGAGTAAAACAATTAAAGGACTGCTTTTTCAGATTGTTTTATACACTCCAGAAGTATATTTTCTTTTATCAAATTCTAAAGCTTTCCACTTTGAAAATTCATGGGGTTGCAATCCTAGTCTCTGATAAAACAGACTTTAAACCAACAAAGATCAAAAGAGACAAAGAAGGCCATTACATAATGGTAAAGGGATTAATTCAACAAGAAGAGCTAACTATCCTAAATATATATGCACCCAATACAGGAGCACCCAGATTCATAAAGCAAGTCCTGAGTGACCTACAAAGAGACTTAGACTCCCACACATTAATAATGGGAGATTTTAACACCCCACTGTCAACATTAGACAGATCAACGAGACAGAAAGTCAACAAGGATACCCAGGAATTGAACTCAGCTCTGCACCAAGCAGACCTAATAGACATCTACAGAACTCTCCACCCCAAATCAACAGAATATACATTTTTTTCAGCACCACACCACACCTATTCCAAAATTGACCATATACTTGGAAGTAAAGCTCTCCTCAATAAATGTAAAAGAACAGAAATTGTAACAAACTGTCTCTCAGATCACAGTGCAATCAAGCTAGAACTCAGGATTAAGAATCTCACTCAAAACCGCTCAACTACATGGAAACTGAACAACCTGCTCCTGAATGACTACTGGGTACATAACGAAATGAAGGCAGAAATAAAGATGTTCTTTGAAACCAACGAGAACAAAGACACAACATACCAGAATCTCTGGGATGCATTCAAAGCAGTGTGTAGAGGGAAATTTATAGCACTAAATGCCCACAAGAGAAAGCAGGAAAGATCCAAAATTGACACCCTAACATCACAATTAAAAGAACTAGAAAAGCAAGAGCAAACACATTCAAAAGCTAGCAGAAGGCAAGAAATAACTAAAATCAGAGCAGAACTGAAGGAAATAGAGACACAAAAAACCCTTCAAAAAATAAATGAATCCAGGAGCTGGTTTTTTGAAAGGATCAACAAAATTGATAGACCGCTAGCAAGATTAATAAAGAAAAAAAGAGAGAAGAATCAAATAGATGCAATAAAAAATGATAAAGGGGATATCACCACCGATCCCACAGAAATACAAACTACCATCAGAGAATATTACAAACACCTCTATGCAAATAAACTAGAAAATCTAGAAGAAATGGATAAATTCCTCAACACATACACCCTCCCAAGACTAAACCAGGAAGAAGTTGAATCTCTGAATAGACCAATAACAGGAGCTGAAATTGTGGCAATAATCAATAGCTTACCAACCAAAAAAAGTCCAGGACCAGATGGGTTCACAGCCGAATTCTACCAGAGGTACAAGGAGGAGCTGGTACCATTCCTTCTGAAACTATTCCAATCAATAGAAAAAGAGGGAATCCTCCCTAACTCATTTTATGAGGCCAGCATCATCCTGATACCAAAGCCTGGCAGAGACACAACAAAAAAAGAGAATTTTAGACCAATATCCTTGATGAACATTGATGCAAAAATCCTCAATAAAATACTGGCAAACAGAATCCAGCAGCACATCAAAAAGCTTATCCACCATGATCAAGCGGGCTTCATCCCTGGGATGCAAGGCTGGTTCAATATACGCAAATCAATAAATGTAATCCAGCATATAAACAGAACCAAAGACAAAAACCACATGATTATCTCAATAGATGCAGAAAAGGCCTTTGACAAAATTCAACAACCCTTCATGCTAAAAACTCTCAATAAATTAGGAATTGATGGGACGTATCTCAAAATAATAAGAGCTATTTATGACAAACCCACAGCCAATATCGTACTGAATGGGCAAAAACTGGAAGCATTCCCTTTGAAAACTGGCACAAGACAGGGATGCCCTCTCTCGCCACTTCTATTCAACATAGTGTTGGAAGTTCTGGCCAGGGCAATTAGGCAGGAGAAGGAAATCAAGGGTATTCAATTAGGAAAAGAGGAAGTCAAATTGTCCTTGTTTGCAGATGACATGAGAGTATATCTAGAAAACCCCATTGTCTCAGCCCAAAATCTCCTTAAGCTGATAAGCAACTTCAGCAAAGTCTCAGGATACAAAATCAATGTGCAAAAATCACAAGCATTCTTATACATCAATAACAGACAAACAGAGAGCCAAATCATGAGTGAACTCCCATTCACAATTGCTTCAAAGAGAATAAAATACCTAGGAATCCAACTTACAAGGGATGTGAAAGACCTCTTCAAGGAGAACTACAAACCACTGCTCAAGGAAATAAAAGAGGATACAAACAAATGGAAGAACATTCCATGCTCATGGGTAGGAAGAATCAATATCATGAAAATGGCCATCCTTCCCAAGGTAATTTACAGATTCAATGCCATCCCCATCAAGCTACCAATGACTTTCTTCACAGAATTGGAAAAAACTACTTTAAAGTTCATATGGAACCAAAAAAGAGCCCGCATCGCCAAGTCAATCCTAAGCCAAAAGAACAAAGCTGGAGGCATCACACTACCTGACTTCAAACTATACTACAAGGCTACAGTAACCAAAACAGCATGGTACTGGTACCAAAACAGAGATATAGATCAATGGAACAGAACAGAGCCGTCAGAAATAATGCCACATATCTACAAGTATCTGATCTTTGACAAACCTGACAAAAACAAGAAATGGGGAAAGGATTCCCTATTTAATAAATGGTGCTGGGAAAACTGGCTAGCCATATGTAGAAAGCTGAAATTGGATCCCTTCCTTACACCTTATACAAAAATCAATTCAAGATGGATTAAAGACTTAAATGTTAGACCTAAAACCATAAAAACCCTAGAAGAAAACCTAGGCATTACCATTCAGGACATAGGCATGGGCAAGGACTTCATGTCTAAAACACCAAAAGCAATGGCAACAAAAGCCAAAATTGACAAATGGGATCTAATTAAACTCAAGAGCTTCTGCACAGCAAAAGAAACTACCATCAGAGTGAACAGGCAACCTACAAAATGGGAGAAAATTTTCGCAACCTACTCATCTGACAAAGGGCTAATATCCAGAATCTACAATGAACTCCAACAAATTTACAAGAAAAAAACAAACAACCCCATCAACAAGTGGGCGAAGGACATGAACAGACACTTCTCAAAAGAAGACATTTATGCAGCCAAAAAACACATGAAAAAATGCTCACCATCACTGGCCATCAGAGAAATGCAAATCAAAACCACAATGAGATACCATCTCACACCAGTTAGAATGGCAATCATGAAAAAGTCAGGAAACAACAGGTGCTGGAGAGGATGTGGAGAAATAGGAACACTTTGACACTGTTGGTGGGACTGTAAACTAGTTCAACCCTTGTGGAAGTCAGTGTGGCGATTCCTCAGGGATCTAGAACTAGAAATTCCATTCGACCCAGCCATCCCATTACTGGGTATATACCCAAAGGACTATAAATCATGCTGCTATAAAGACACATGCACACGTATGTTTATTGCGGCATTATTCACAATAGCAAAGACTTGGAACCAACCCAAATGTCCAACAATGATAGACTGGATTAAGAAAATGTGGCACATATACACCATGGAATACTATGCAGCCATAAAAAAGGATGAGTTCACGTCCTTTGTAGGGACATGGATGAAACTGGAAATCATCATTCTCAGTAAACTATCGCAAGAACGAAAAACCAAACACCGCATATTCTCACTCATAGGTGGGAATTGAACAATGAGAACACATGGACACAGGAAGGGGAACATCACACTTTGGGGACTGTTGTGGGGTGGGGGGAGGGGGGAGGGATAGCATTGGGAGATATACCTAATGCTAGATGACAAGTTGGTGGGTGCAGCGCACCAGCATGGCACATGTATACATATGTAACTTACCTGCACATTGCGCACATGTACCATAAAACCTAAAGTATAATAATGATAATAATAATAATAATAATAAAAGAAAAAAAAAAAAAAGTTACAAAAAAAAAAAAAAAAAGAAACACCGCTTCATTCATAACACATTTTTCTCTATAGAAGAGTGTCAGTAGAGATGACTATGCAAATTTTCTTATACTAGGAGCATTTAAATTATATCATAAAACTCTGGGAATTAAATAATTTATTAATTCTTCAGTTAAATATTATGCTTCTGCCATGGTACAAAACTCAGGCCAAGAGCTGTAAGGGATTTAAAAATAATATCCAGGAGTCCCTGTGCTGCAGCCTCATGAAAAAGATAGCAGAGATACATAAATCAATATAATTTTAGTTAAGAGATGATAAATCCATAAGATAGGCATCGTAATATAGTGAAGGAGGTTTGAAACTAGAGCTCAACTTTAGTGATTTCAACTCTCATAGAAGCGTAATACTCTATTTCTTTTTTTTTTTTTGGTCCCTCAAAACTGTTAAGAACTGTTAAGAACTGTCAAAATGTTAACATTAACAGTTAACATTAATTCTTAACATTAAGTTAATCAATTCTTAACATTAATAATTAATTCTTAACATTAATTCTTTTTTTTTTTTTTTGAGACGGACTCTTGCTCTGTCACCAGGCTGGAGTGCAGTGGTACAATCTCGGCTCATTGCAACTTCCACCTCCCAGGTTCAAGCCATTCTCCTGCCTCAGTCTCACTGTAGCTGGGAGTACAGGCGCCCGCCACCACGCCCGGCTAATTTTTTGTATTTTTAGTAGAGATGGGGTTTCACCGTGTTAGCCAGGATGGTCTCGATCTCCTGACCTTGTGATCTGCCCACCTCAGCCTCCCAAAGTGCTGGGATTACAGGCATGAGCCACTGTGCCCGGCTAGTTAACATTAATCCTTAATGTTAATAGTTTCTTGGTGCCTAACCATTCCTTGTTTTTTCCACTTAACCATATGATCACTTCTATAAATTTATTAAAATCCATTCATTAAAGCTGCTTCATTTGAAACTCTTGGGAAGAATTATATTTCTGGTAACACAATTGCTGCCCTTAGCATATTTCCTAGTACATGGGAGGCAGCCACTGTTATTACAGATTGGGCCTTTTCTAATGATCACATATTGCTATTGCAGATACACAGGCTGGCATGAACTGCTATTGCATGATTGCTATTGCTAATGATAACATAATCATTAGTTCAAGACAATAAGATTAGTCTTGAACTAGATCCCTTTCGCCTTGTTTCTGACCCACATATAGTGCTCATAAGTAAATGCAATGAAAACATTCAGTATGAATGCGTGTAACATGATCTTTCTATTGTTAAATCATCCTGAATTGTCCATTTGAATCTTTTCCACAGGAACTATAACATTTTATTTCATCATTTGATATTAATATTGATACTAATTATATACATATTTTAACATGGGCAGTCTACCTTTAAAATGATGAAGTGAAAAATCTGATTTAAGTGATATTTCTAATTATGAAAAGTAAAGTTGGTATAAGAAATATACAAGCAGAAATTTTTCTCCCATTCTGTAGGTTGTCTGTTCACCCTGATGGTAGTTTCTTCTGCTGTGCAGAAGCTCTTGAGTTTAATTAGATCCCATTTGTCAATTTTGGCTTTTGTTGCCATTGCTTTTGGTGTTTTAGACATGAAGTCCTTGCCCATGCCTATGTCCTGAATGGTATTGCCTAGGTTTTCTTCTAGGGTTTTTATGGTTTCAGGTCTAACATTTAAGTCTTTAATCCATCTTGAATCTACTCCTCTGACAAAGGACTAATATCCAGAATTTACAATGAACTCAAACAAATTTACAAGAAAAAAACAACCTCATCAACAAATGGGCAAAGGATATGAACAGACACTTCTCAAAAGAAGACATTTATGCAGCCAAAAGACACATGAAAAAATGCTCATCATCACTGGCCATCAGAGAAATGCAAATCAAAACCACAATGAGATACCATCTCACACCAGTTAGAATGGCGATCATTAAAAAGTCAGGAAAAAACAGGTGCTGGAGAGGATGTGGAGAAACAGGAACACTTTTACACTGTTGGTGGGACTGTAAATTAGTTCAACCATTGTGGAAGACAGTGTGGCAATTCCTCAGGGATCTAGAACTAGAAATACCATTTCACCTAGCAATCCCATTACTGGGTATATACCCAAAGGATTATAAATCATGCTGCTATAAAGACACATGCACACGTATGTTTATTGTAGCACTATTCACAATAGCAAAGACTTGGAACCAAGCCAAATGTCCAACAATGATAGACTGAATTAAGAATATGTGGCACATATACACTATGGAATACTATGCAGCCATAAAAAATGATGAGTTCATGTCTTTTGTAGGGACATGGATGAAGCTGGAAACCATCATTCTCAGCAAACTATTGCAAGGACAAAAAACCAAACACTGCATGTTCTCACTCATAGGTGGGAATTGAACAATGAGAACACATGGACACAGGAAGGGGAACATCACACACCGGGGCCTGTTGTGGGGTAGGGGGAAGGGGGAGGGATTGCATTAGGAGATATGCCTAATGTTAAATGATGAGTTAATGGGTGCAGCACACCAACACGGCACACGTATACATATGTAACTAACCTGCACGTTGTGCACATGTACCCTAAAACTTAGAGTATAATAAAAAAAATTTTGCTAAAGTGTAATTTGTTGATTCAAAAAAAAAAAAAAGAAAAGAAAAGAAAAGAAAAGAAATATACAAGCAGAGAAACCAAATCCAAAGCAAAACAAGAATCAGAAAGAGCTTGGGCACAACCCTGGCGAACATACTCTTAACATAAGAGGTTTTTGTTATTGCTGGCCTTCGTTTCTGTGTTGCTTGGGTCTTAGAAGGAGAGAGACACACTTTGGGCATAACTGTTTCCAAATTAAGTTAAGAATGTGGGTATAAATCTTCAGTATTAAGTGTGGTGCAACTATTGGCAGGAGATAAACTCACACTCCACTAAAATGTAGCACATATGTTATCCCTATTTCTCTGAAAATGACCAAAAGTTACAAAGAAGAAGAAAAATATAAAAGCAGAGTATCAGAAGTAACCAAGTCTTCCCTGTTTGCATCTCTTCAGAATTAGAAGCTGTCACTCACGTCTGAGCCTGAAGTTTCCATGATGAAATAGGTCAGATAAAGACTACCTGGGAAGAGTAAAGAAAGGGGCTGATTTAGATTTAAAAGGATCCAGGCACTGGAAAGAAGGAAAAGTGGAAGAGTGACCAAAAAAAGAAAAAAAAAAAAAAAAAAAAAGCAGCACTCTCAGGTAGTTCGAGGGAAATAAATGACTGTCCTGTATTGCAGGGTCACGGAAGCCTTATCTTTGGGTATAGGTTGGTGTAAAAGTTATTGCAGTTTTTATGATTACTTTTTATGGCAAAAAATGTAACTACTTTTGCACCAACCTATACAATGGAACTACAGAATTAGCAAAGGTGTTTGCTAAGCCCTGCATCCACAGCATCCCGAAGACTCTGACTGTCCAACTATGTAAGGTTGAGATAAGAACATTGTGAAATAATGATGTTGAGAACTTAACATTACTTATTGAATAAACATCTTTTATGTTTCCATCATTTGATATTGATTCCAATTCTATATATTTTTAACTTGGGCTGTGTACTTTTAAAGTGATAAAGCAAAAATTCCATCTTTAAGTAATATTTTCAATTATAAAAATTAAAGTCAGTATAAGAAATATAAAAGGGACGAGACTAACTGCCTTTCTTCTATCCACCAGCAAACACACCAATTGATATGGGTGGCAATATGGTAAAAAAGATCGCCTCTCAGAATGATTTAAAGACACCATTGTGAGATGGAAGAAACAGATAGGGAGGCTAGTGTCTGGGTTTCATGGACAGGTGAAAATCCAGGCTGAGAGAGATTGAATAACTTGCTAAGGATCACTCAGCTAGGAAGTGGTGAAAGCACAATTCTCTCTCACTGCAAGTGGGATACTTTTCACATGGCCTTTCCTTTTAAAGACCAGAGCCATTAAAGATTTCAACACTAAGTGATTATTATTCTTCACATTAGCATATTATGAATTTAGTCATTTAGTTCTGGATACTGATAAAGTCATCCAGAGTTGTGCATTATAAGTTTAATCTTTAATGGTGCTTCTGTTTTACTTATCAAAATGTACCTTTTATTCTAAATTGTCATCAGGAAAAAAATGGGTACTGCTGCCATACAAAGCCAGTTTCCATTATTTCATAGGTTAAAACTTATCCTAAGGAAACAAATATTCAAATCAGAAGTACATTTAAAGAAATAAATACGCTGTAAAATTTTTAGCCTGAAGGATTAATTTTGATGACAATTATATTTTTATTATAGATCATAAAATAATTAACATTTTAAAGTCCTAATGAAAATTATAGGGCATTATGCTTTAAAATGCATGTTGAAAATAAAAGATTGGCCTTTGGCATTTTCCACTAATTTTCTGTGTTATAAAAAAATAAAGATGAGTGTTTTGCCTGAATCAAGCATCTCTTGTATCAGACTACACACTTAAAAAGAACATAATAGTTATAAAAATGATTTGATGCTCTCCACTTTCGTTTCTCAGAATACTCTTGAAGAATTCCTGTGAAAAACAGACACAGGAACAGAAGATTTGGAAGAATGGTGTTATGGGTGATACTGTGTCCTCCAAAATTCGTATGTTGAAGCCTCAATATCCAGTAGCTCAGAATGTGGTAATATTTGGAGATTGAGACTTTAAAGAGACAATTAAGGTAAAATGAGGCCATTAGGGTCAGCTCTTCATATATTCTGAATAATGGCCTTATAAGAAGAGATTAGGACACACAGAGAGGCACCAGGGGCACCTGTATTAAAGGAAGGACCTTGTACAGAGGCAGCAAGAAGGCAGCCATCTGCAAGCCAGCGAGAGATGTCTCAGAGGAAGCCAACCCTGCCAGCACCTTAATCCTGGTCTCCCAGCCTCCAGAACTGTGAGATAATAAATTTTTGTTGTTCAAGTCACCCAGTCTGTGTTATTTCATTATGGCAGCCCTAGCGAACTAAGATACTCAGGATGCATTTATGTAATTACTTTTTAAAGAATGGTTAGAGAGTATGATATTCTGGCTAACTTAGGGGAAAAATGTATTACAATTCATAGAAAAACTATGTTAACAATTTTAAATTTTATTCTATTAATTTTTTAAATTTAACAATTAAAGAGTTAATTACAAATGTGAATAATATTATCCACAGGTAATATAAACAATGCCAAACGTATTAAATGTATATTACAACACTTTAAAAGTTTAAAAAATCTATGTGCTCAGGAGGAATGTAAAATTTATAGAGCTTTTTTAAGGCAAAATATGTTAGAACAGTAAAACTTATGATCTTGATTTCATTCAGCTCTATGAACAAAAATTTCAAAGGTATGCCTAATACAGAATCCAAAATCATGTATGAATGATGCGATAATCCTCTAAACTACTCGTATGCTTATTTGGCACACATTAATAAAGCAGCTGTGATGAAAAGTCATAATATAGAGGCGCATTGTCCAATATAGTAGCCACTAGCTACAGATGGCTATTTAAATTTAAATTAATTCAAGTAAAGTAAGTGTAAAATTCCATTCCTCAGTTTCACTACCCACATTTAATGTTCTCAGTGGCCATATGCGCTAGTGGCAACATTCTTAGATAATGAAGACAGAGCATTTCTCTCATTGACAAGCATTCTATTAGACAGGAGGTTAAGGATCCAGAAGTCCTGTGTTCACATCCTGGATTTTCCATTTACTACTAGTCATTCTATCTTTCTGTAACTTAAGTACCTTGTTTGCAAATAGGGAGTAATGAGGAAGCCTTTTCTCAAAACGTCATTATGAGGATTTAATGAGGTAACACCTGTGAAGGGCAATTGTAAACTGAGAAATTTTATGCATATGATGTCTTGTACTATGCTGAATGAATGCAGTGATGAATTAGATATGGACCCTACTCTGAAAGAGAGTATATAGTACATAAGAGAGGTAACTGTTACACAAAATAGAATATGATGAATACATAATTAATATGGGATGACAAAAAAAGATGTTGAGAGAGTTTCTTCATTGCTTGAGTATAAAGTCCAAACTCCTCACAAGATTAACAAGCATTTCCTGGATCTGGTTTTCCGATAGCTTGGGTGTTTTTTGTTTGTTTATTGGGTTTATTTGTTTGGTCTCTTGCTAGTTGTTACTTTTCCATATTCTACTTAGATTTGGAGATTTGGTTTGTTAATTACATTCTTCAAATAGGCCAAATCTCAATTTCTTCTGGACGGAGTCACAGTCCAGGATGTTTCTCCATTCTGACTCCTGACTCCTTCCATCCCTTTGCCTGGCTGAATCAGCCATAAAGTCTGATCTAAGACTACATTTTTTTTTTTTTTTTTTTTTGGAGAACACTGTCCTAGTTCTCCATGATCATGTTTACCATATTTGGATGAAATGTCCTATAAACTGAAATCACCTATCTCCCTACTGACTGCAAACTCAGGGTGATTAGAAATCATTATTTACTTCATTGTGGTTAAATGCCCAACACCTCTACTGTTGCTAACTCATAGTAGGTGCCCAGTATGTTGACAAAATGAAAGATAAAGAAAAGAGAAAATGCTTTTAGTTGGCTGAGATTGTGTATGCAGGTAAATTATCAAGGAAATAATATTTGAATGGCCTTCACATGTGATTTTTTTTTTTTTTTTTTTGCTTTCCCTAATCAGCAATGTTGTGTGCAATGCAAACATTCATGCTGGATCTTTCCTTCATGTCTAGTTTAGAAATTAGCCTATATTTTGGTTCTCAAACCGAATACTTGGCATATTTTATCTGCATTTTTAAATTTAATTTATTGTAGGATACCTAGGCAAAGTCAGTAGAAAAGATTATAAGAATATCCTCATCATTTCCTCTGTGCCTGGAAATATTCCAGTCCCGTTACCTGGATTATTTCATGTAACACTTTCAACAACACTGAAAGTTAAGTATTATCTTCATTTGGTAGACATCCATATGTAAGTTAAGAGAAGGTAATTGGCTGGTCAAATGTCACATCACTAGTAAATGGTGAAGCTGGAAGTTGAACCAGGTCTGTCTGAATTTAGAAACTCCTTATTCCACTGGAATATTTAGGTGAACATGAGATAATAACCTCAACTCTCAACTGTAAGTAAAATTTATATAAAAGTTGGGAGCCACGTTTCCCCTTGGGGGCAGGGGGAAAGGGTTTCTAATTTATTTAGGTAATTAGTTCACCTATTTGTTACTTCTGTTGTCAAAATAACATGTTTTAAATATATACCTTATTTAAACTAATTCCATTTATAATCTCTTTGTGGATAGATGTCAGATTAATTCATACAGTTTGCTTCAGTTTCTCAGATTCTATCTACCCCAGATCTTTTAGTTGACAATTTATTGTACAGAACAAAAACAATATTTTCTAAATAAAGGAAAGTAAGTTTGTATCAATAAAGAGTGTTTACTATTCTTTTTCATTTATGTATGAGTATATATAAGTAAGAAAACTTAGATAAATGTATTTGATTAAAATCTCTGGAAAAGGATTATTTTTTTCTGAAAACTTTGTAATTTAAAAATTACCAATATTTAAATTGATCCATTTAGTTTATGTTAAACTGACACATTATTTATATTAACTGAGCACATAATGTTGATTTTTATCTCCAAAAGATATTTGTGTACATTCATAAGGAAGTGAACTATATTTCATTTTCAAGGTATCATTAACTCATTAGAACAAGTGATTTAGAAGAATCTTTGTTAAGCCTAAGCGAGATAATGATATACCATTTTCTCCCAGGTGAGGGTGAATGCTGATCATCCCATAGACACATTAGCAAAGGGACAAATTATCATATACTCAATATTTTTAAAGGATAACTTTTGAAATCTTTGATAGGTGGTTGTCCCATTGGATTTTAACCCTCTGCAATTTTGGCCCTCATGTATGGCAACACTTAGTTTAGCTTGCAAAAGGTATCCTGTCAACTTGATGGGTGGAAAAAGTAGTTGTATTACTAATATTTTCAATGGTATGTGTCCTGTTGAAGCCTTTCACTTTTCTTGTCCTATGTCTAAATTCTAGGTCTTTAATATTGTCTTTAAAAGGCCCACAAGTTAAAAATGTACATGAGAAAAGTATCTGCAGTTCATTGCTGTTCACTGTGTCCTTAAAGAATCCACTGTGGCCACCTTTATATATTAAACTGGTCATCTCCTGGGAGAATGAAAGGAATAAGACAGTTGGAGAACTGATGACATCAGACAAATATAAAACTCCAATCAACCATGCACCAATTTGTCAATCATTTATCTAAAGCTTTTTATGTGCTAAGCACTTCTTAGCTACTGAAGGTAAGGAGAGGAAGAGAACACAGTCCCTGTGGTCAAAAGACACTCCATGTATGTAATTATAAAATGCAATAAATGTGATTCTAGCAATACCTCAGATAATATTTATCAGTTGATTAACACAGTGCATGGCACTTGAAATGCCTTAAATAAATATCAAGACATCATTATATATACTATTAATATTATAAAATATTTATATTATATGTTCATCTATATTGTATAATCATATGCCATATATATGCTGTATGGCATATATGTGCTATTACTATTAAAAGCAGATTTTTTAAGTTCTGGAAAACAGTATTTTGTACCTTGCATGAGAAAGAAGAATCACCAAAATGTTTATAAAATGTTTAAGAAATTTGGTGGATTTTAAGAAATGAATTATATTAATATGAAAATGAGTAGAATCTTGAACTAGACAAATAAGCATTAGTTTGTGCACACCTGGGAAAGAGGAGCTTGTGGCCAAAGTCCTGAACTTTACAGGGTCTATCCCCATCCTTCCTCAGGTCATAACACTCCCCATACAGAGCTCACACTCAACCTGCAAGAACATGCTCCAGATATGAACACCAGAGTTTCTTGCACAGTCTTTTATCTGCCTCCAGAAAATGCCTCCAGAAAATGCACAGCCCTATTTTCCACCTCTGCGCTAGCAGTGCAGACTGCACCACCATTGTCATAACTGTACTACTACATAGTGACCAAGGGGTGGCTGCTTGCAGGGCGTGTAACTGGACCTTGGACATATGATCTGGGTTGTTTAGATGTGTGAGCTGTAACACTTGAACAAGGGGTTAGAGTTTGGGGTTATTTGTCCCTGTGCTGTCATATTCTCAAATAAAATTCTGATACAAAAAGAGAATTATAAATTTGGACTGGACCTTCAAAACCATGCTCAAGGTATATATGTCAGAGTGGGAAGATAGAACCTATTTAACAGTTTGATATATCTCATGGTGTTTAACTGTGTAGACATATGGTAAGTGGACTGCTATTTTGTTGCTTCCCTAGACCCTGAAAAGGTAAGGAGTAGACTTGTGACTTAGCCAAAAAGTAAAGTTGGATAGATCATGGCGTAATGGTTTATGTGATAAGAAAGCAGAAATGCATAGTGAGGAGGAAAGGGTGAGTAGTAAAATGTCATTACAATCAGATCATAAATTACTGGTGCTAAGGAGTATAGGCTTCCTATACGGTGGTGTGGTAATGTCTTCCAAGGATGTTCACTTCCAAATCCTTGGAACCTGTAAATATTTTACTCTACATGGCAAAAGGGAATTTTTAGATATGATTAGATTTACAAGGCTTGAGATGGGGAGAGTGTCCTGAATTATTTGGAGAGAACTAATCTAACTATATGAGACCTGAAAAAACTAAAAACCTTTCCCAGCTGTGTTCAGAGAGATAGAGATATGTGGACAGAACAAGCCTGAAAGAGATTCACTTTTGGTGGCTTTGAAGATGGTGGAAGGGGCCATGAGTTAAGAAATGCCAGTTGCCTCTAGGAGAAAGGACAAGAGAACAAAATCCTTCTTTAGAGCCTCCAAAAAGCAACACAGCCCTGCTGATACCTTGGTTTTAGCCCAATGAGACCCATGCCAGACTTCTTACCTCTGGAGCTGTAAGATAATCCATTTTTGTTATTTTAAGCCTCTATGTTTTTGGTAATTTGTTATAGCTGCAATAGAGAACCAAAACAGACAGCATTGCTGAAAATGTTTCCAGAAAATCTTACTTGAGGTTAAAAAGTAATAAATTCCTGTTGTAACCATTAAAAATGTTTTTGTCACAAATAGAAGAACACCTGACAATTAGTGACTTTAATAAGTGGTCTACTTTTTCTGGCCTAAGAAGTAGTTCAGTGGTAGGAACTCTGGTCTAGACAGCTATGCAAGGATGTGGGGTCCTCTACCTTTCTGCTCTTCTATCACAACAATTCAGGTTGCATGTTCATGGTCACAAGATGACTATTCTAAGTGTTTTGTCTGTGTTCCAGATAAGAAGAAAGTATAAGGGAGCATGCTAGGATGAAAATACACTGTGGGATCCTCCTTTCCAAAGCATTTTTTTTTTTTCCCCAAAAGCTCTACGCATCAACTATGCTTAAATCTTCTTGGCCAAGACAAGCTTACTTGGCCACTTACTAAAAAGAAGTCTATTATTTTATATGGAAACATTACCAGATTTCCAATAAGAAGAAAGAAAAATAAGAAGTTTGGGGAAGACAAGACAAGTGCCTGAATTGCATGGCTTCTCACAGCCTCTAAGTTAGTGTGTATTGTGACTCTCTAAGGGAAAGTATCAAGTACAGCATTTCCCAAACTTATCTGAATGTGGAAAAATGGGTTTATTTTCATAAGGAAGGAAGTCTAACCAGACTAATGTATAGCACAGTTTGTAAAATGCTGTTAGGCAAGAGGATCCAACAAAGGATTCTGAGCAGGAGAATAGCTTGATCCTATATCATTCTAATAGTAGAGTGGCCATGGGTGATAGGCGAACATCTCTTTCTATAGCTTAGGCTCCTGCTGCATGCAAGGCATAGATTAAGCCCCAGGTACATCAGGGGGACTAAATATTCTCTAGTATTATGTTGGAACAGCTAAATGTTTTTAAATTCTCAGAATGTTCTCTCTCAAAACATGTACATTTTTTCAAATTCTATTTATTAATTACATAACTGATTCAATTTCCAAGAGTCTAAAGAAACTAATTTACTTTTTTGTCTGAGTTATTTAGACACATTAAAAAGCCTTAAAGAGGATAATAACCTAATCATATTTTTTGTTTTAAAGTGGAAAATACTGCAGACATCACTGAATCTTTAATAGCAATGAGGAAAGAACTCACACCCAAAGGTTACAAATTCTGTCTATTACACAGCTGTCCAGTGGCAGTCTTATGGTTAGAGCCCACTTCTCTCAATATTCAGATTGCTGGTTATACATTGTTCCAAAGCAACACCAGGAAGTAAGATTTTACCTGGTATAAGAATTATATTTCAAGGATAATATTACTCTGGAGAAAGGACACCCTATCCAACACATGGTGCTAGAAAAACTGGATAACCATATGCAGAAGAATCAAACTGGACCCATAAACCTCACCATATACAAAAATTTAACTCAATATGGATTAAAGACTTAAATGTAAGACCCAAAACTATAAAAATCATAGAAGAAATCCTAGGAAACACTCTTCTGGACATTGGCCTAGGGAAAGAATCTATGACTAAGACATCAAAAGCAAATGCAACAAAAACAAAAATAGACACATAAGACAATTAAATCGAAAAGTTCTACACAGTTAAAAAATCATAACAGAATAAACAGACAACCTATAAAATGGGAGAAAATATATGCAAAATATGCATCCAACAAAGGGCTAATATCCAGAATCTACAAGAAACTCAAATAGAAAGAAAAAAAACCCACAAATAACCCTATTAAAAAGTAGGCAAAGGACATGAACAGGCATTTCTCAAAAGAAGACATGCAAGTAGCCAACAAACATGTGAAAAAATGTTCAGTATCACTAATCAGACAAACGCAAATCCAAACCACCAGTCAGAATGGCTATTATTAAAAGGTCAAAAAATAACAGATGTTGGTGAGGATGCAGAGAAAATGGAATGCTTATATACTGTTAGTGAGAATGTAAATTAGTTCAACCCCTATGGAAAACAGTATGGAGATTTCTCAAAGATCTAAAATAGAACTACTATTCAATCCTGCAATCCCACTATTAGGTATCTATGCAAAGGAAAGTAAATTATATAAAGAAGACACCTGCACTGATACGTTTATCACATCGTTATTCATAATAGCAAAATCATAAAATCAACCTAAGAGTTCATCAACAGATAACTGGATAAAGAAAATGTGGCATGTGTATATACACACACCCAAACATATATATATATATATATATATATAAAAAAATATATATATACACACACACACATAACTTCACATACACGTGCATGACTTCACGTTATTATTGGATCAACATTTGTCGCCCTCTGCCTCCTCTGCCAATTAAAATTCCACGTTACATGCAACCACCACTTTGACTTTGAAGCTGCCACCTGATATTGGCACTTCGTAGATGTAGTATGACTATATTTATACATCTCTGTCTACTGATGAGGGTCCTACTCTTTTAGTGTAAACCGTACCATTGACTTCCAATCAATTAGTTTCAATTATATCCAAAAGAGAGTAATTAACCTGACACTAGCCCTAGTAATAGACCCCTTACTGGCCCTATTACTAATAATAGTTACATTTTGGCTCCCACAACTTAACACTTATATGGAAAAATCAAGCACCTATGAATGCGGATTTGACTCAATAACCTCTGCCCTCCTCCTCTTCCTCATAAAATTATTCCTAGTAGCCATCATATTTCTCCTGTTCGACTTAGAAATCACTCTGCTACTACCCTTGCCATGAGCCCTTCAAACAAACAACCTGACACAATGATCAGCACAGCCCTTATTGCTAGTTCCCGTTTTAATCCTAGGCTTGACTTATGAATGAACCCTAAAAGGGTCAGATTGAATTGAATTGGTAAATAGTTTAAGTCAAAATAAATAAATGATTTTGACTCATTAGATTATGATAGACCATTTTTACCAAGTGCCTTCTATGTACATCAATATTATATTAGCATACACCATGTCACTGCTGGGAATATTAGTCTATCGATGCCACCTAATATAATCCGTATTATGCCTAGAAGGCATAATACTATCATAAATTTATAAATAAATGTATAAATATTATTTATCATAAATACTCTTATAACTTTAAACATACATTTCACTCTAGCATCCATAATACCCATCATTCTCCTAGTATTTGCTGCCTGTGAAGCCGCAGTGGGCCTTGCCTTACTAGTTTCAATCTCCAATACATATGGTCTAGATTACATATAAAATCTAAATTTACTTCAGTGTTAAAAATCATTATTCCAACAAGTATACTGTTACCAATGACATCATTCTCTAAAGATTCTATAATCTGAATCAACATGACTACCCACAGCCTACTCATCAGTCTTATTACCCTACTATTTTTTATGCAATTCAACAATAACTCATCGGACTTCTCATTAATCTTCTCTTCTGACCAGGTGACCTCGCCCCTTCTAATCTTAACAACCTGACTACTACCTCTTATAATCCTAGCAAGCCAATATCACCTGTCCATTGAATTACCCCCCACGAAAAAAGCTCTATATTTCTATATTGATTTCCATGTAGATTTTTTAAATTATAGCATTCACAGCCACAGAACTAATTATATTTTATATCCTCTTTGAAGCTAAACTAATTCGTACCCTAATTATCATCACCTGCTGAGCTAACTGACCAGAAAGCCTCAATGCCAGCTCCTATTTCTTATTTTATACACTAGTAGCGTCCCTTCCTCTACTTATTACACTTGTTTATACTCAAAATACCTCAGGTTCACTAAATATGCTAGTAATGATTCTTACCACCCAAGAGCTATTGGTCTCCTAATCCAATAACCTTATAGGATTAGCATGTATTATAGCTTTTATCATAAAAACACCTCTATACGGACTTCACTTATGACTCCCCAAAGCCCAGACAGAAGCTCCTACTGCTGGCTCAGTAGTACTTGCAGCAGTACTCCTAAAACTAGGAGGCTGCAGTATAATATAGCTTACCCTTATCCTCAGCCCCCTAACAGAACATATAGCCTACCCCTTCCTCATACTATTCCTATGAGGGATAGTTATAACAAGCTCTACTTGTCTGCGACAAGCCGATCTAAAATCACTTATTGCTTACTCCTGCGTTAGCCACTTAGCACTTGTTATCACGGCTATCCTCATTCAAACCCCTTGAAGCTTTACAGGTGCAGTCACCCTTATAATTGCTCATGGACTCACTTCATCCTTACTGTTCTGCCTAGCAAATTCGAACTACAAACGAGTCCATAGCCGAATCACATTACTTACCTGAGTCCTTCGAACACTGCTTCCACTAATGGCCTCTTGATGACTCTTAGCAAATCTCACTAACCTTGCCTTACCCCCTACCATTAATCTAGTAGGAGAAATCTTTGTGACTACGGCTTCATTCTCCTGATCAAACATCACTTTTATGCTTATAGGACTTAATATACTAATTACAGCCCTTTACTTCCTATGTATGCTAATCACAACACAATAAGGGACACTTGCATATTATATTAACAATATTAAACTTTCCTTTACACGAGAAAATATATTAATACTTATACATCTTGCACCTATCTTCCTATTATCCTTAAGGTCTAAAATTATTATGGAATTTGCATGCTGTAGGTATCGTTTAACCAAAACATTAAATTGTGAACCTAATAATAGAAGCCTGCAACTTCTTATCTACCAAGAAAGTACGCAAGAACTGCTAACTCACGCCCCCATGCCTAACAACATGGCTTTCTCAACTTTTAAAGGATTAGAGGTATCCATTGGTCTTAGGAAGCAAAAACATTGGTGTAACTCCAAATAAAAGTAACAAACATGTATTTTTCCACTTCCATAATAGCCCTGATCCCCTTAATCTTACCGATTATTACTATCTTAACCAACCTCTACAAAAACGGTTCGTACCCAAATTATGTGAAAATTATCTATCGCATGCACACTCATCATTAGCCTCATCCCTACAGCAATGTTTATATGTACGGGCCAATAAGTCATCTCAAACTGACACTGAATGACAATCCAAACTCTTAAACTCTCACTAAGCTTCAAACTACACTACTTCTCCCCCATGTTTATCCCAGTAGCAGTATTTGTTACCTGATCTATTGTAGAATTCTCAGTATGATACATAAACTCAGACTCTAATATTAATCAATTTTTCAAATACTTACTTTCCTCATCACAATATGAATTCTGGTAACTGGCAACAACCCCTTTCAACTCTTTATCAGATGAGAAGGTGTAGGAATTATGTCTTGCTTACTAATTGGCTGATGATACGGCCGAGCAGATGCTAATACAGCAGCCTTCCAAGCAATTCTGTACAACCGCATCGGCGACATTGACTTTATTTTAGCTATAGCATGATTCCTCTTATCCTCCAACACATGAGAGCTTCAACAAGCATATATTCTAAGCCTTACCCCCCATGCCCTTCCATTAATTAGTCTTCTCTTAGCAGCAGCAGGAAAGTCAGCTCAATTCAGCCTCCATCCCTGATTTCCATCAGCCATAGAAGGCCCAGCCCCAGTCTCAGCCCTACTCCACTCCAGCACTATAGTTGTAGTAGGAGTTTTCCTGTTCATCTGCTTCTACCCTTTATAGAAAATAATCTATCAATTCAAATGTTTACATTATGTCTAGGGGCTGTTACCACCTCATTTACAGCAATCTGCGCTCTAACACAAAATGATATCAAAAAAAAATCATAGCATTCTCCACCTCAAGCCAGCTGGGCCTCATAATAGTCACAATTGGCATGAATGAGCCACACCTAGCATTCCTTCACATCTGTACCCATGCCTTTTTTAAAGCTATATAATTTATATGTTCAGGGTCCATCATCCATAATCTCAATGATGAACAAGATATCTGAAAAATAGGAAGGCTATTCAAGACTTTACCCGGCACTTCCTCCTCCCTTATTTTTGGCAGCCTTGCACTTACAGGTATGCCTTTCCTCACAGGCTTTTAATCTAAAGACCTTATTATTGAAACGACAAACGCGTCATACACCAATGCCTGATCCCTTTGTATTACTCTTGTTGCCACCTCCTTAACAGCTGTCTATAGGGCCCGTATTATTTTCTTCGCTCTAATAGGACAACCCCACTTCACAACTCTGATTATTATTAACGAAAACAATCCCTTCCTGATTAACTCAAGCGCCTAACAATTGGCAGTATCTTCTCCAGATTTCTCATCGCCAACAGTATTATTCCTGCTTCATCCCCCAAAACAACTATACCGCTTCACCTAAAGCTTACAGCCCTAGATGTGACCACCTCAGGCCTCTTACTAGCCGTAGAGCTTAATCTCATAACTAATAACCTTAAACTAAAGTACCCATTACAGACATTCAACTTCTCCAATATACTAGGTTTCTACTTAGCCACAATACACCATAGAACCCCTTACTCAAGCCCATTCACAGGCCAAAATCTGGCTTCACTTCTACTAGACCTAATTCGACTAGAAAAGTCTATACCAAAGACCATTTCACAAACTCAAGTCTCAGCCTCCATTACCACTATACCTACTCAAAAAGGCCTAATTAAACTCTACTTTCTTTTTTATTCCATCCTTTATAACCCTACTCTTAATTATCTAATCTATTACGCCGAGTAATTTCAATTGCAACATAAATACTAACAAATAATGATCAACCAGCAACTACCACTAATCAAAACCCAGAACTGTACAAGGCAGCCACACCCACAGAACCCTCACACAACAACCCCACCCCCTCACCCTCAAAAATTATTCAACTGTCTATGCTATTTAAATCGATCGTGACCACCACCCCATTGTACTCAACTATTCACCTAACCAACACCACTCTATTAATAATCCTAATTAGTAAAGCCCCTCAAATGTCAATACTTGACCCCTTAGTTCAAGGTATTCCTCAATAGCCATCACTGCAGTATAACCAAAGACAACCATCATACCACCCAAATAAATTTAAAAAGACCATTAACCCCACAAAAGCCCCACCAAAATTCAACACAATACCACAACACAACACCACTAATAATTAGCCCTAAACCCCCATAAATAGGAGAAGGTTTCTAAGAAAAATCTACAAATCCCATAATCAAAAGAACACTCAATAAAAACAAAGCATATGCCATTATTCCAACATGGACTATAACCATGACTAATGACATGAAAAATTATCATTGTACTTCAACTATAAGAACACTAATAACCAACACCCACAAAACACACCCACTAATAAAAAATATCAACTACTCATTCATTGATCTTCCCACACTATCTAACATTTCTACATGATGAAACTTTGGCTCACTTCTTGGTGCCTGCCTTATTCTCCAGATCATCACAAGGTTATTTTTAGCCATTCACTATACATTAGACACCTCAACTGCCTTCTCTTCAGTTGCTCACATCAGCCAAGATGTAAACTATGGCTGAACAGTCCACTATTTTCATGCTAACAGTGCTTCAATATTTTTCATCTGCTTCTTCTTACACGTTGTCTGAGGCTTATATTACGGGTCAATTATATAACTAGAAACTGGAAATATTGACATTAGCCTCCTCCTCACAACTATAGTAACAGCATTCATAGGCTATGTGCTCCGGTGAAGCCAAATATCATTCTGAGGTGCTACAGTAATTACAAACCTACCCTCACCCATCCCATATATTGGAACTGACCTCGTACAATGAATCTGAGGCAGATTCTCAGTTGACAAAGGCACCCTCACATGACTTTTCTCCTTCCATTTCATCTTACCCTTAATCATTACTGCTCTAGCAACTGTTCACTTTTTATTCTCATATGAAACAGGTTCTAACAACACTTCAGGGGTTTCATCAGACTTTAACAAAATCACTTTCCACCCCTACCATACAACCAAAGATATTCTAGGTTTAATTGTTCTCCTCCTCCTTCTAATAACTCTAGTACTATCTTTGCCTGAACTCCTGAGTGACCCAGATAATTACACTTTGGCCAACCCTCTCAATATCCAACCCCACATTAAGCCAGGGTGATACTTTTTGTTTGCATATGCAATCTTACATTTTATATATATATAGCTTATAATATAAAATATTATAGAATAATATATATACATACCTTTGCCATTGTTGCTATATATATATATATAAAAATATATAATATATCCTGAAATACTACTCAGCCACAAAAAAGAATAAGATCATGTCTTTTTTAACAACATAGATGAAACTGGAGGCCATTATCCTAAGTGAAATAACTCAAAAACAGAAAGCCTAATACTGCATGTTGTCACTTGTAAGTGGGAGTTAAACAATGTATACACATAAACATACAGAGTGGAATAATAGACACTGAAGACTACAAAAGGTTGGGGGTGGAAGAGAGTGAGGGATGAGAAATTACCTATTGGGTACAATGTACACTATTCAGGTGATGGGCACACTAAAAGCCCAAACATCACCACTATGCAATATATCCATGTAACAAAAATGCACTTGTACCCCTTAAATCCATAAAGATAAAAATAAAATTTAAACTGTAAAGTATAGTAAATACATAAACCAATAGCATCATCATTTATTATCACCGTCATAGTCAAGTATTATGTACTATACATATTTGGATGTGCTATATTTCCCTATGAATGGCAGTGCAGTAGGTCTGTTTATATACCGGCATCACTACAAACACTTGAAAAAAATAGCATTAGAATACAGAGAAGACATATTTTTAGGCTGTTTTTTTTTTTCCCCTTCTGTAAAATAAAATTACCTCCTCCTACCTGTTTCTGCCTCCAAGAAGCTTAAGTGAACATGATTTCCAAACTGTCTTTATGATGACAATAGGGTTCTACTTTATTTCAAACATTTTTCTGGTTGGAATTAACTAGAATATCACCTCCTTTCAGTAATTCAGTTAACAAGTGTGGACATAGTTGTAAATTCAGTAACACATTTTAATGTACCATGCTACATTCATCCCGTTTATTTATTAAGCACTTTTAAAAGACAGAGAGCCTTGTGCTGGGCACTGAAGATACAGTGCATGTGACACATGATTCTTCTCTTCAGAGAAATTTTACTTTGGGTAGAGAGACAAAAGCAACTCAGAAACTGGCAAGTAAACCTGCAGGCAATGCCACTTTAGGAAAAAGAATGAGATTTAAGTAGAGGGCAAACCATAAGAAAAACTCTGTTTACTATAGGTTTGGGAAGCATTTGAAGCCTAACTAGGCCTCAGAGCTACATCACTGGAACTCAAGGAGATCCACAGAGTATGAGCTTGGATTCCAAAAATATGGAAAAAATGAGACCTTTCCCATGGAAACATTCATTTGTCCCTCCCATGTATTCTCATAACACCCTCGGCATGTCTCTAACTTTGCCATTGTTTGAATATCCTGTAATACTCTGTTTCTCTGCATGTGTACCCAAAAGTATTTTGAGCTTCTATAGGTAAATAACCAATAACTTTCAATTATTGTCTTCTCAGTGCCAAACACAGTGCTACACATATGATAAGTACTGGATTAATGTATATTAGATGAGTTTTTTATATATAAAACATTTCAAGAGAAGAGATGGTTTCTTCCCATTATTTTTATTTCTACAAATAGAATACCAGTAGAAATTCAAATCCTTGTTAGCTTTCTAAAAAGCAGCCTTTAGTTGTAGGAAATATATTGGTCATATAGTCAGCACACATGAGTTCAAATTCTACTTTTACTACTTTGTATTCTTGGGCTTCTAAGCTCATAACCTTTCTAAACCTCAGTTTCTAAGATTAAACAAAAAGGTAATCCACAGAATAGATGCCCCTTTCCCTGGAAGGTGTTTAAAACATATTTGCTTTCTATAAAGATAAAAAGTAATGCATGTTGTATCAGACACCCATTGTATCTGCATCACATCCCCTGGCACCATGTGACTTCATCTACCAATGACATGGATGTGTCCATGCAAACTCAGGCTCATCTTGATTGTCACCCAACATAGCAGTCTTTTTTCTGCAGTTTCCTCTAGGAATGTCTCTGAACTTCCAGAAGCTACCATACAAGCAAAGCCTAGAATTATAGAGTTGAAATTCCCAAGAGAACACCTTCAACAAATGGAAGTAGCACACTAGTAATTAAAAGCTGCATTCTCTCATCAGCCATATGGGCAATTCTAGGAAGAATTCTGTGGACTTTCAGAGATCCTGACAGACTGCCATTCGTTGGTTACAGAATGGATTTTTTTCTCACCCGTCCTGCTTCTTTACTTCTACTTTCTGAGATTTCCTTCCAAATGAACTACTTGTAAACAAATCCTTGTATCAGATTGTTTTGTGGGAAATTCATACTAGTACTTTGGGAGTTATTTTAAATTATATTACCTTTCAATGATGAAAACATTTAGTATAATTTAGAATGCCGGTATGTGCCAGCAAGTTCTTGCCTTGACTTACAAACCCACAGACATAGGCTTCTATGTATTCTCCACAAAGTTAAAGAATAAAGGAAGTACATGACAGAACCTTTCAGCATTGCTCCTAATACGTTTTTCAATGACTTTTCTATTTCAGTGTTAAATGATTCAAGAAATAAAGACCTATTCCTTGACCCTTAAGAGAACATGGCAGTTGGGGATCCAGCTATGATAGACTACATAGTCCTTCAGAGTTTGGAGGAATTGGGAAGATATTGCATTTTAAGGAGGCATTTTTCTCTCAGTAGATAAGAATTGATTGCTAAGACTGGTTTTCTTGCATTTATCTGCCTTGGTTAAGCCATTTCCATAATGGAGAATATACTTTGCCTCAGAAATTAATTTTAAGTAAAATAAAAAGGGGAAAAATATAGAATCTCTGAAGCGAAAATCATTCTTTAAAACTCAAGATTATTTTACGTTGACAGCATATTCTTTAACTTGGTTTAGAATGAGTTAAGTTCAGTGCAGTAAATCAGAAGGGAGTTCCTAGTTTATACATAGCATTGTGCCAGGCTCTGGAGAGTCAATGATAAGTAAGATACACTCCCTCTCCTTCTAACTCATACTCCTGCAAAGGAAGAACAACTTTCAAAGGATAATTTTAAGAACACCATTTCAGTTCTAAATTTTAGGTATGCCCAGTAGGTTAAAGATCCCTGGAAGAAAGGCCATTCCCATAACCAGAAAGTTTAGAGAAGATTTCAGAGTTAAAACATGAACAAAATATTGGATGAGAAGTAAGCCAGGAAAATAAAGGTGGAAATGATGCTGTAGAACAGGGAATCACATGAGCAGAGTCTAAAATGGGGCAGTCTTGGGTCTATAAGGTTCTATGTGAACTTATGGATCATTTCAGCTTGATATAAAATAAAATCCAACTCAACCCGTGGGCAAAATATCTGAGCAGACACTTCACCAATGAAGGCTGGCAAATAGTGAATATGCATATGAACAGTAGCACAATATTATATGTCATCAGGGAATTTCAAATTAAAAAATGAGATATCATTACATTTAGTTTTGGACTAAAATCCAAAACACAGACAACATCAAATACTGACAAGGATGTGAAGCAACAAGAATTTTCATTAATTGCTGATGGGAATGGAAAACAATAGCAACTTTGGAAGACAATTGGGCAGCTCCTTACAGAGCTAAATTTAAATATAATCTTAATTTATGATTCAGCAATCATGCTACTAGGATTTTACCTAAATGTTTGAAAACTATCTTAGTCAGTTCTGGTGGCTATAACAAAATAACATAGACTTAATGGCTTATAAATAATGACACGGATTTCTCACAGTTCTGAAGGCTGAATGTCTGAGATCAGCATGGCAGCATGGTGAGGAGCCTTGGCTGCATTGCAGGCTGCTGACTTGTATCCTCATGTGGCGGAACGAGAGCTAGAGAGCTTCTGGTGTCTCTTTTATAAGGGTATTCATCCACTCTTATGACCTAAATTACCTCCTGAAGTCATTACATTACATTGAGAGTGAGATTTCAACATAAAAATGTTGAGGGGTGGGGGAATACAAACATTCAATCCATTGAAAAAAATTATATCCACACAAAAATTTACATCCACACAAAATATTCCACTCAAATATTTATAGTAGCTTTATTCAGAATAGCCAAAAATTGGAAATGACCAAGATATTCTTCAATTAGTAACGGATAAACTATGGTGTGTCAATGAAATGGAATATCGTCTGGCAATAAAATGAGTGATCAAATGACAAAAAGACACGGGGGAAATTTGAGTGCATATTGTCTAGTAAAATAAGCCAATCTGAAAATGTTACATGGTGTTTGATTCCAATCAGAAACATTCTGGAAAAGGGAAAACCATGGAAACAATTAAAAGATCAGGTAATGCCAGGGACAGCATGAGAGTGAAGAGGAGAAGAACAAACAGGTGAAACAGGGGACTTTTAGGACTTTCAAACTATTGTGTATGAGTATGGCATTATGCATTTGGCAAAACCCAGAAACTGGCATAACAGAAAGACGGACCTTAATATACACTAAAGACTTTGGTTTAAAATAATATATCAGTATTTGTTTGCCAATTGTAACAAATGGGCTATACCAATGTGAAATGTTAATCATATGAGAAATTGGGGAGGAGAGAGTGAGTGAGAGAGACAGAGAATGAGAGAGAGAAAGAATGGAAACTCTGTATTTTTCTGCTCAATTTTCTGTAAACCTACACATGCTCTAAATATAATTTTCAAAAAGGAAAAAAATACATAAAAACCAACTGAACATATGCTTATTTCTGATTTAAAACCTCGACATGTTGAACTCCGTGTTTGTGGTGAATTTCAAGTACATGTTTCCAAATCCAATATTAGACATCTTAAAGTTTGACTATATAAAATATATTTTGTTGACAATGCTTCATTTTCACTGTAACTAGGATGGTTAAAAAACAAGTACAACTAGCAGCTAGTTCAAAATAATATATATTCTTACATTATCTTTACAGCTAATGTAGACACTGTTGTCCCCCTTTAAAAACTGAGGAGATAGGCTAAATACTGAGGTCAAATGTCAGACAAGCAGCAAACAAGTCCAGATCCAAACCTTGTCATTTTCCTTAACTTCCATGCTGCTTTTAATAATACAAACATAAATTAAACAGACATTGGATCAAATAAAATACATATCTTGACCATTTATAAGAAAACCCAAACCTAACTTTTTACTCAACAGACAGCATTACTTGTACCCATGATGTGCCAATGAACCGTGTTTATCTTCAAATTTTTACTCACTTATTGAGCAATATTCTGCCAAAAAGTTATCATTTACGTAATGAAAGCAATAAAGCAATGGATAAATTTTGGGATCAAATACTGTTTGCTAATTCCCCTTGATTTATTTACAGGCATATTTACTATACTATATACTATAGGCATATACTAGAGAGAATTTCCTTCCCAAGCAAGCAGCTATGATTTCAGAATTAGCCAATTGATCACCCTCAGTGCAGTATAAAGCTTGAAATGTAATATATAGGTGGACGCTCCAGTTGAGTCTGTGACTCTTCCAGAGGGTACAGGACTTTCTTCCTCCTAGTTTTGGATATACATGACATTTTTTGGTGGAATGAATTGTTCCCTATTCAGAGTGCTGCCCTGCATTACAAAATACCTAACCCTGGGTTTCATGTGTATTTGCTTTTGCACGTACACTTTTAGGAATTGGAAATGGCTTCTCCAGTACACAAATACAAACATCTCATAAAAAGTGTTAAAAGAGTTTCACCACTGAACCAAAAATGTAAAAACAGCTGAAAGCAAATAAGAAAACAACACAATAAGGATAATGCTGAGATAGTCCCAAGATAATTAACATTATACTTTCAGGTAAATATGTTATCATACCCAATTTATGAACACTTAAATATTAGTTTATTTTATTTAGTTATTTTTACTAATTTCTTACCTTTTCATGATATTATAAATGTATTATATAAAACAATGTAACTATAGATATAATTTCCAGGTTACAGATCCTGATATGGACTATATATTTTTATGAATAATACTTAGGTAGTGTAATGTATGAGTCCTTCTTTCCCCTTTATTGAAGACGGTATAATGATCTATTGTTATTATTATAATACAAACTGACTCTACCCTATTGTGTAACCTGAGATCCACATTAAGAGTTCTGGGATCTACACTGTACAATCGCCCTCATTTCTTAATAAGAATTCATCAGGTAAATCATTTTACTCTTTGACAACTGAGTCAAACTCAGAGATATATCTTTTTGTTTGTTTGTTCGTTTGTTCGTTTTTAATACTTTAAGTTCTGGGATACATGTGCAGAACGTGGTGGTTTGTTAAATAGGTATACACACGCCATGATGGTTTGCTGCACCTATCAACCCATCATCTACGTTAGGTATTTCTCCTAATGCTATCCCTCTCCTAACCTCCCACCCCCCAACAGGCCCCAGTGTTTGTGATGTTCTCCCTGTGTCCAAGTGTTCTCACTGTTCAGCTCCCACTTATGAGGGAGAACATGTGGTGCTTGGTTTTCTGTCCCTGTGTTAGTTTGCTGAGAATGATGGTTTACAGCTTCATCCATGTCCTTCCAAAGGACATGAACTCATGCGTTTTATGACTGCATAGTACTCCATGGTGTATACATGCCACATTTTCTTTATTCAGTCTATCATTAATGGGCATTTGGGTTGGTTCCAACCCTTTGCTGTTGTAAATAATGCTCCAATAAACATATGTGTACATGTGTTTTTGGAGTAGAATGATTTATAATCCTTTGGGTATATACCCAGTAAAGGGATTGCTAGGTCAAATGGTATTTTTTGTTCTAGATCCTTGAGGAATCACCACACTGTCTTCCACAATGGTTGAACTAATTTGCACTCCCACCAACAGTGTAAAAGCGTTCCTATTTCTCCACATCCTCTCCAGCATCTGTTGTTTCCTCACTTTTTAATGATCGCCATTCTAACTGGCATGAGATGGTATCTCATTATGGTTTTGATTTGCATTTCTCTAATGACCAGTGATGATGAGCTTTTTTTCATATGTTCATTGGCTGCATAAATGTCTTCTTTTGAGAAGTGTCTGTTCATATCCTTCGTCCTCTTTTTGATGGAGTTGTTTGGTTTTCTCTTGTAAATTTGTTTAAGTTCCTTGTAGATTCTGAATACTAGCTCTTTGTCAGCTGGATAGATTGCAAAAATGTTCTCCCATTCTGTAGGTTGCCTGTTCACTCTGATGTGCAGAAGCTCTTTAGTTAATTAGATCCCATTTGTCAATTTTGGCTTTTGTTGCCATTGCTTTTGGTGTTTTAGTCATGAAGTCTTTGCCCATGCCTATGTCCTGAATGGTATTGCCTAGGTTTTCTTTTTGGGTTTTTATGGTTTTAGGTCTTATGTTTAAGTCTTTAATTTATCTTGAGTTAATTTTTGTATAAGGTATAAGGAAGGGGTCCAGTTTCAGTTTTCCGCATATGACTAGCCAGTTTTCACAACACCATTTATTAAATAGGGAATCCTTTCCCCATTGGTTGTTTGTGTCAGGTTTGTCAAAGATCAGATGGTTGCAGATGTGTGGCGCTATTTCTGAGGCCTCTGTTATGTGACATCGCCTAAAGAAAATGTCCAAACCTAGTGATATGGTTTGGCTGTGTCCCCATCCAAATCTCACCTTGAATTGTAATAATCCTCACGTGTCCAGTGCAGGGCTAGGTGGAGATAATTGAATCATGGGGGTGGTTTTCCCATACCATTCTCATGGTAGCAAATAAGTCTTACGAGACCTGATAGTTTTAGAAATGGGATTTCCTCTGCACAAACTCTCTTGCCTACTGCCATGTAAGACTTGACTTTTTTCCTCATTCACCTTCTGCCATGACTGTGAGGCCTACCTAGCCTTGTAGAACTGAGTCAATTAAATCTCTTTCCTTTATAAATTACCCTGTCTCTGGTATGTCTTTATTAGCAGCATGAGAACAGACTAATACACCTAGTATTATAACACTCAAAACCCATTTCTAGTCATCTCCTTCCTCTACACCAACCACATTCCTTTAGGAGTCACCTGAGTCCCTAGTCTTCTGCAGGGCCAAGCAACAGCCAATTGCGCCACACTTTCTCACACCCAGGGCCCTGTCACTCAGCTTCCAATCGTCTCCTCTCACTCCTTGCATTCTTACCATAAATATTCTCCCTGCTACACACCATCAGTTCTTCTTGACCATTGACTGACTGAATCATCCCAAATCTCAACACTCCCTTAAGAAACACTTTCTCTGTTAACGTTCTCCAGTTTGAGATTTTCGTTCCTTCCTTCCCTCTTTCCTTCCTTCCTTCCTTCTTTCCTTCCTTTTCTTTCTTTTTCTTTCCTTCTTTCTTGACAGGGTCTTGCTCTGTTGCCCAGACTGGAGTGCAGTAGTCTGATCATGGCTCACTGCAGCCTAGACCTCCTGGGATTAATCAATCCTCCCACATCAGCCTCTCAAGTAGCTGGGACTATAGGCAAGCACCACTACCCCTAGATGATTTTATTCATTTTTTGTAGAGACAGGGTCACACTATGTTGTCCAGTCTGATCTCTAGCTCCAGGGCTCAAGTGATCCTCTCAGCCTCTCAAAGTGCTGGGATTACAGGTGTGAGCCATTGTGCCCAGTAAGATTTATTCTTATAATGTAGACACCTGGGTGCCTTCCCAGAATTCATTCTCTGCTTTTGCCTTCCGAACACCACACCAATTTCGTCCTCTTCAAATTCTGGTTTCTCTGACATTCTTTGTTGTTTCAGAGTGAAACTGCTTGGGGCAGAGGCAGAAAAGAAGAGATCTAAACTGGGAAGGTGGTATTCTACATGTGCTTTCTGTATGAGATATCATGAGGTGTGCTGGTCTGGATAGCTGGAGTCAGAGAGACCTGGATTCAAATTTCAATTCCTCTGTTTACTAGCTGCATAATCTTTGACAAGTTTACTTTTCTCAGCTCCAGTTTGCTAGTATTACAATGAAAATTACAATGCCACCTCTATAAGATTATCATAGGCTTAATTTAGGTTAAAGGCCTAGAACAGTCCTAGGCACATAGTAGGTACTTAAAAAAAGAGAAATCTTTATATGGAGATATAGATAGTTGTTTTTCTGTGCAGAAAACTGGTAGCATTTTCAGTGAAACCCCAGTGTCCTTCAGCTGTACTTAATCACAACAAATATATTGTGTAGATAGATAGGCAGACAGATATAGACAGAGTAGATGATGACTATCTGTCTATCTATGTTTCTATCTATGTATCTATCTATGTATCTATGCATCTGTCTATCTATCTATCTGTCTATCTCTCTCTCTCTCTCTCTCTATCTACCTACCTACCTACCTACCTACCTACCTATCTACATACCTCTCTATATCTATCTATCACCAGAAGAAGGAGACAGTAGTAAGCAATGCACTGTAGTAAAAGAAGATCCAGCTCTGGAGTCAGATAGATGGGGTTTGAATCACCATTATCTATGGCACCTACTAGTGAGGTAACCTCAGGCAAGTTACTTAATACTTCTAAATCGCCGCATTTACCCTTTTGTAAAATAAAGAAAATAAAATCTCCCAGGATGAGTTGTTTTAAGATTTAAGAGTATAATCTAGGTGAGATATATATTTTCCCTCTAGGAGCTTCTGTATTTACTAAGTCAGTGTCTGTGTGACCTTATAGAACATAACTACGACGAATAATGATAATAAACTCTGTGTATATTATACATATAAATTTATGTATGACATGTATCTCCTTGAGGATGTTACCTACCCCTGAATAGAATATATCACCATATCATCGCTATGCCTATTATATACAAAGGTGGAGGAATGAAGGAAAGGTGAGAAGAGAGAAAGAAGGATAGCAGGGACTGAAGGAAGAATGATTGCATGAAAGATGGCTTTGAAACTCATCACAAAATTGACATATGGCTATGGCTAATGCCTGTTTTCCCCTCAAAATTTGACTGCCAGGTTTTCATAGAAATGTTACTCTAATGCCTTTCACGCTTGGCATCCTGACTCACTGTCAGTTCTCCCGAATGCCAAATGTACCTCCGCATGCTTTTCATTTTTCTTCTTAAAAGATTTGCCACCCTTTATAGCATCAACTTCTTCATCTGGGTCATCTGCTTTTTCAGTTATGACAAGCTCTTGCTAAATGTGTAAACGAGCTCAGAGTATTCCTTCCCTTACCAGGGCTCTTTATCTTCCTCCCTCTGCCCTGCACTTCATGCTGGGATTGCTTGTGCCCTGTCTGCATGCCATTTTTCTTTTCAAGCCAGCTGAGCAAGAGACTGAAAGAGTAATTTAACAAGAAGCAGTAAAGTTATTTTTTGATCTATTGGAAACCTTTGACTAAAACTGATAGTAATAATGCTTCCATGAGTAAAGTGCCAAACACATACCAGGCTCCATATTGGGCCTTTTATTTATTTTTATTTATTTATTTATTTGGGGGGGCAGGATCTCCTTCTGTTGCCTAGGCTGGAGTACAGTGGCGCAATCATCGCTCACTGCAGCCTTGACCTCCTGGGTTCGGGCAGTCCTTTCACTTCAGCCTCCCTAGTAGCTGGGACTACAGATGCTTGTCACCATGCCCAGGTAATTTTTTGTGTTGTTTTATAATTTTTTTGTAGAGACAGGGTTTCGACATGTTGTCCAGACTGGTCTCAAACTCCTAGGCTCAAACAATCCGTGCGTCTCAGCTTCTTAGTGTTGGGATTGCAGGCATGAGCCACCAGGCCGGCCTGGACCTTTTATGTATTGTTATAGGCTGAATATATCTTCCTCTCCAATTCACATGTTGATGTCCTAAACCCCAATTCGGAATATGTCTGTATTTGGATAAGGCCTTTGTAAGGTAATTAAGGTAAAATAAATTCATATGGGTGGGCCCTAATCCAACATGACTCTTGTCATAAGAAGTGGAGATTAGGTCAGAGGAAACACCATGGGAAGAAAGTGGGAGAATATGACCATCTACAAGCCAAGGAGAGAGGCCTTAGAAGACATGTACATTGCTGACACCTTGATCTTGGATATGTAGCTGAAGAATTATGAGGAAATAAATTTATGTTGTTTGCCACCTAGCCTGTGGTGCTTTGTATAGCAGCCTTAGCAAATCAATACATATATTTCATTCCCTTGGTTTCCTATGATATCATATAAAGAACAAACAAGTGTCCCCCTTTTATAGGTGAAAATAAAGGCTCAGATATAATGTTTGACAGTGGGCTATCTGAAGTGGAAAAACAACTCACTGATCAATGAGATTCAATAGTTCAAAGAGCAAAAATAATCTGAGGCCAATGGGTTCATAGTTTAATCCTCATATATTAAATGTGTTTTCTATTTCCCTACAGTAGTTAATAAACTGATTTTAATCACCTGTTTTGTGCCAGGAATTGTGATCTGTGCCAAAGATACACAGAGAAATAAAATGTTATTCTTTCTTATAGAAGCTCTTGGTCTGTTAGAGAGGATGTAATCAAAATGTTTTTATTCAATAAGTTGTATTGGACATATTAATTACATATGTCTTCGCCTATTTAATTGTCTCTGTACTTGACAAGGACATGATTATTTTGTTGGAGATCAAGAAAGGTCTTAGAGATACAATGAAGACTAAACTGAGCCTTAAAACATGAGAATGAAGCAGTCAGAGCAATGGCTGAAAGCATCTCAAATGGAGAGAAGGACATATGTTATTGCTATGTTACTTATGAGCTGAGTAAATAAGCAGATCACCAGAAGCATGTGAACTGAGGTGCTCCAACCCGTTTCATCCAGACCAGCCCTGCTCCGACTTGTTGTTCACAGAACATAACATGGCTACTGCTTCCAGTACCTGCAAATAGTGGAAACTTTATCAATCCTGATGATAGACTGACTGAACAACTGGCCCATTTATTTTTAATCTGGGCTGATAATACTACTATGCTTTTCCCTTGGGAATGTATATGAAGATAAATGAGGTAATTTATGCCATAAGGTTCTGAACTCCTCAGAAGAAAAATGCTAAAATAAATTCACAGTCATGTTATATATTCTTTAATAAATATTTGATCAGATGTGCATAGAATATCCATGATTCCTTAAAAGATTTAGCAGAAGATAGCCAAGAAAAGACCTATAAGCCTTAAACTGCCAAAATCACAGAAGATGATTTAAGCAATGTAATAAGTAAGTAGGTTGACCTATTTTCCATTTTAAGGGCAGAAATAAAATTACCATTCATATGTAGGGAAAGGCTTCTTTCTGCAGTAACTATAAGCCATATTAACACTGAGTTCTTTTTTTTTTTCAGAAATACCTCTAAGTTGAGCTAAGTAAGTATGAAAGAAACTCAGAAAAATACAAAAATACATTCATAAAAAATAATCATAGTATCATGTCCTTGATTAACAAATTCAGTCCCTTTTATGCTGTCCCTGATAGGTTGGGGCACACTGTGGACAAAACAAAGGCTCTGAAGACAGAATGATCCAGATTTCACTCCTTTCTCTTCCAATTATAAGCCTTGTAACCTGGACAAGTTACTTAACCTGTCTCACTTATAAAATGAAGATATTAATAGTGGATATGCAGATTTATTATAAGTACTCAGTAAGATAATTTTTTAAAAAAACACCTAGTATTCCAGCCAAGGTATGACAGGTGGTTGCCGAAAGTAATATATTGTTCTTACCATAAAATGTGTAGTTTCTAAAAGACATGGCAATGGGTTAAATTTTAGCACTTGAATAATGACATATTAAAAGTTAATTAAGACTCGGTAACCTCCTACAGCATAGGTATTGGTACTATCACTATTTGTCAGGTGAGGAGACTGGGCTTTAGAGAAGTCAATTGACTTACCAGGGTCAGAATGTTAATAAATTACAGGCACAGGACTTACACCAAGATCAGTATAGAAGGATTGTGCACTTATAGTTACCACCAGGTGGCCTCTGTAGCAAAAGAAAAAAGTTATTAGAAAAAAATTAACTCAGGTAAAAAATGTAGCCTAGTTCCTGTTAGATGATTATAATGATTATTGATTACATCTCACATTGCACTCACATATTTATATTTTGTAAAGTTTTTATATACAAAACAACCTTGTGAAGCAGGACTGAAGAAATCAAGTATCCCCATTTTCAAGGTATAAAAGTGATTCTAAGAAAGTACAGGTTGAGTATCCCTAATCCTAAATGAATAGGACCAGAAGTGTGTCAGAGTTTGGAATATTTGCATTATAACAGTTGAGCATTCCTAGTGAATAAGCATTTCCTTCAAGCATCATGTTTGTGCTCAAAAAGCTTTGGATTTTGAAGCATTTTGGATTTCGGATTTTTTGACTAGGAATACTCAACCTGTATGGGTAAATCTATCTGATGTTTACATTTATACATACTCCAATAGTGTAGCTTTGCTTTTGACTAGCATATTTTTTGCTCCTGATTGCATTTATCTATATTTATTATTTTAATAAACAAATAATAAGTATGTTATCTAACATCTTTTAACTTCCAGATTTCTGTGATGAATTAGTTAAGCACCCATTGGGAGAGTATTATACAATCGGTCCCCCTAGAATTACATGTAGGGAAATGCAGCTGGATTCTGGAACAAAAGTCCTGGCCTATCACCTCACTTACGCTGCTTATTACTCTTATGGACTTAGTAAATTACTTATACATGCTTTGTCACCTGCTCAGCTAAAGATGGCAAAAAAATTTCTTATAGGTTTATTACTTTATCAGAGTGAATAAAACTTAGTCCTATCACCACCAGCTATGACCCCACAGCTTAGAAGCTACCTTGGGCTTCTTCTATACTTACTCGGCTCTTTTTCTTTTTCATTCTAGTGCTTTGTATCTACATTTTAGTGTTCTGTCTATCTTTTTGAGTTGATTATCTAGTTGGACTATCTTCATAGTTAGTTTTTGTTTCTCCCCAACAACTCTCTCTCAGACCTTTCTTTATATGTTCATGCACTGGAGACTTAAGGCACTGCAAATTCCATTTGCAGCCAGTTCTGGCCCTAGGAGAGTGTATTGCAGCAAGTTCAGAAGTCTGGGCTCCTTCTGGTCTAGAAGAATGACCTGGACAGAGTATAAGAGACAAAGGAAGTGAAAGATGAAAAAAGACCAAAATTCAAAAGATAATAGGAGAAACTATGAGAAAAATATGGGTATAGGTTGGTTGTGTTCTCCCCTGGGGAGAAGAGTAAGAGAAAAATTTTCAGGAGGCAAATGTGCTTTCAAAATCTCATGTGACTCAGACACTTTTAACACAAACACCCTTAAAATCACTAACACACTTTGTGGGAACTCTGGAAATACAGATGCTTCGTGTCTTATTCTCAACCGTGCCTGTGGTAGCTGGCACAACAGGCTGATAGTAGAATGGGGAGATTTGTTGACAGGGAAACCCATCCCTCCCAAAAAGGTTTTATCACTTAAAAAGGAAATTAATTATTATTAAGATCTAAATATTAAAGCTCTAGGTGTCTCTATTTTTCACTTGTGTAGGTAGAATAGAAGCAGGTTCAAACAATTTAGATTCAGATAATCTACTAGTGAAATAAAAGAGTGGAAACATGAAGTCTTACTTAAAAACAAAAATAAGTGGAAATAAATGTAGGTTTTATCTAGTTGTGGGTCAAATTTTGATGAGAAATAAGCTCAGAAATGTGTTGATGTACCTGGGAAACATCTCTGTTTTTATTCAGAATAATTTATGGCAGTTAATACCAGATGTTTTATAAATTCTGTAAGATATACATTTTAATTTTAACACTTCTAAAACTGGGATTCATCTTAAATTGATATAAATTTGCTTAATTGGCAGCATTTTAACATGATAAATGAGATAGAAGTGCATCTTGAAATTCTCTTAATATCACAGCATCAATGAAACATGTTAACAACAGTATTGTGAATAAGCATATAAATGGCATAAAAAGAGAAACCTTTATAATTAATTAAAAACTTTCAATCAGTAGTTCTCAAACATTGGTGTACATCAGAATCATCTGGAGAGCTTGTTATAACACAAATTGCCACCCTTCCGACTGCTGTCTCCAAAGTTTCAGATTCTAAGTCTACATTTGATGATGATACATCTGGTTTGAAAACCACACTTCTAGAAAAACTACTCTAAAATATTTGAGAGTGTGTTTTGTTTTGCTTTTCATTATGTGTTTTTGAATCTCAGTTTCTACCGCAACTAATTTTAAAACTTCACTTAGACTTTAAAGATATCACACCCAGAAAATTATAATTATCTTCTGAATTATTTTCATACTACCACTCTCATCTCATTCAGAACCATCCTGCATATAAATAGCAAAGTTATTATCTGTTAGTAACTCCCTCCTGAAACACAGGCACGTACAGGCAGACCCCCGCCCCGCCCCCACCCACACACACCTTAGACTATAATTGAAGGGTGTTCATAGTAATGCTGTAATCTTCCTCATCTAAGTCTAGTTTCCTAACCAATTTGATTCTAATTCAGCACAAAATAATGTTATCAACTAGTTGCCCAATATTTCAACTTCTTTTACAGCTGCATGGCTTTCTACTTGCTCTTGCTCGCTTAGACAATGAAGGCCCACCTCAGTCCAGCACAGATAGTCTTGCAGATTCAGACATAATGTCATTTTCTGTTTCAATTTTTTTCTGATAATATAAAATGGTATTTATTTCTTGATTTGAGGTTTAATAACATTAGCTCATAGTGAATATTACATAATCATTTTGTGGGTTTGTTTAGTTCTTCCTTCCTCTAAACTACAATAATTTCATGCTGAGCAAATATCTTATTTTATTTCATTTAGTTTTTACTTTAATGATTAACAGAATTCCTGATACATGGTCGGGACTTAATAAATCGTGTTAAAAGGGAGGGTGTATGGAATGAAACTGTGTTTTCAATTAAATTAGTACTTTCAGTCTAGCTTCTATGCATGTGGGATCAATTACACAGGACATGTATTTGTTGAACACCTATAACATGTTAAGCGCCTCTAAGAACTTTGTAGACTCAAAGGCTAATAATATCTTACCAAAAGGCAAAATTCTGAAGGAGCCCATGGAAATATTCTATCAAGTTAGAACTTCAATATTACTTCCTGTAGTATTCTTCTGCAGTTTAAACAAAGAGCTATCCAAAAAAAAAAATTAAACCACACTTACTGGGGCCAGAGGAAAGATGGCCCCTTGCTGACGTGAAAGGAGGCAAGTGCAGTTCAGAAATAAATGACTTTACATAGATACAAGGGCCTCTTGAGGGTGGAGTAGACACTCCAGCTTGAAAGCTCTCAGGCTAAATCAGACAGCAAAAGGTCATGACTCACAAAAGGGAATCTCTTCTAATACCATTTTTCAATCTTAATAAGAAACTACTTCAAGCCTTTTAGTGACTTAGTTTCAAGTGTAAATTGAAGAAAGACAAAGATAATGTTATACTTTAGAAATTTCGCTAAACACATACTTGGTTTCAGTAACAGTACTCTTAATAAAAAAAATTTTAAAGTATTTTATTTGAAACATACCCAGGAAACAAAAAAGAAATATTCTCAGGCATGTTTTCTAATGTCTATCACAGTTCCTAGATACATTTTATATGGCAGAGGCTCCCAAGGAGCAATAGCAAAGGGGAAAGTTCATGGAGATAGAAAATTTGAGACATAGAGTTTTTCTAATTTATGTTTTGACCTGATTAACCTTTTAGAAAGTACTGCATGTCTAATTTGTCTCAGACAAAATCTTATTTACTAACGAAAAAATTGAGTTTATCAGCCATCGTCACACAGCTAACAAGTGGAAGTGTGCATACTCAAACCCACTTCCTCCTGCTACCAATTCCCTTCATCTACCTGCCTCCCCCAACCCCTCTGAATTGCTAAGCACCACTCTCCTGGATATCTCTAACACTGCTTTAATTATTTTTTAAAACTACGTTTCTGTGACTAGGCACATTCAACACTTCCATTGAAGAAATGTGTCTTTACCAGGTGATATGGTTTGGCTGTATCCCCCCACAAATCTCGTCTTAAATTGTAATCCCCATAACCCCCACGTGTGGTGGGTGGGTCCTAGTGAGAGCTAACTGAATCATGGGCTGGTTTCCCCCATGCTGTTCTCATAACAGCAAGTAACTTCTCACAAGATTGGATGGTTTTATAAACGTCTGGCATTTCCCCTGCTGGCATTCATTCTCTCTCCTGCCACCCTGTGAAGGGGTCCCTCCCATCATGATTATAAGTCTCCTGAGACCTCCTCAGCCATGTGGAATTGTGAGTCAATTAAACCTCTTTCCTTTATAAACTACCTAGTCTTGGGTAATCTTCATAGTAGTGTGAGAATGGACTAATTAATACACCAGGTTTTCAGAATGTAACTTTCTGAGAATGTTTGTATATATATTTAGAGGCTATACTAATTCTGCATTCAATCATTTAAATCACTGTTCCAAAATCTGTATACTTAGTAAATAAGTCTGTGCTAAAGAGAATTTTAAAGTCAAATAAATCTGAATATAAAATGGTATTGTTAAAGACTCCACATGGGAAACATATCAAAGTTAGAAAAAAATTAATATTTCTTCATCCTTTCAACATAGCCCTCCATGCAAAATTAAATGGAACTATAAGTTGTTCCAGGTAAAGCCAATGTTTTATTCTCTTCTAAAGTACAAAGTGAGAAGTGTGAAATAAAAATTAATTCAACTGAAAAGTCACCACTTCTCTTTGGCTTTCTCACTTAGAAATGATAGATTTTCAGTGGTAAAGTGAATTGCTCTATAATCTTCTGATTGAAAAAGCAATATCATTTGAATTTTAGACATGGTTACTAGAACCATTAAGATTTTCATGAAATTAATATTGTCTTTCATATTGCAAAATATGAAAAAAAGAACTTAAAAAGACCAATATTTTCTATTTATGTCAAGAACCAAATAAAATTCAATGAGTTTATTCCATGTGGGTGCTTTAATCTTCCACAGTAGGAGGACTTTTGCTGCACAGCTATGAACATAATGCAGAGTGGAGGTAAAGATCACTTTCTCTGGTCTCTGATAACCAGGGTTCAAATCCAGTTCTAACACTTTCTGGTTGTGTGGCCATTGCAGTAAGATACTAATCGCTCTGTGTCTCAGTTTCCCAATACGTAAAATAGAGATTGATGTAATAGTACCTATCATAGGATTTTAAAAGGTAATCAATTATTTTTAATATAATTTCAAAGTGTTATATACAAGGCAAAGTACTCAGAATTATCTGATTCAGTATAAGCCCTTAATAACTGTTTTCCATTTTTAGTAGAATTTGCATTTATCTGAAAGTCTGAGATTCTGGTATCACCCAGATCTCTACCTCTGTAACTGTGAAAAAGTTTCTTCATTCATTCAGCAAATGTGAATATATCCTTAACTAGGTAGTGATGATACAATGTTTGACAAAATGCAGCTCCTGACCTCAGAGAGTTTATAAATCTTTTGGAATGGCAGACTAGAATCAATAACTCAGTTTGTGAGCTCTTATTTCTCCATGTATAAAAGAAAGGACAGATCTATATTATTTTAATTTTCTTTCTTCTCTAAAACACTAAATCTTAAAAACACAGTTTATTTATGGAGAACAGTTAGTTGTAACTTTGTATAGCATCAATCTGATATCTGAGAAGAATTGGAAGCATGAGTGTCAAAATATTTTCAGATATTCCTTTGTATAATTAGTAGAGAATAATCACCACAAAGGAATTTTTCTCCTTTTATGGTTTTCATTTTAAATCCACAATAATTGTTGAAATTTAATTAGATCTATCACTAAGATAAAGTTAACAATGAAATGCATTTATACAAAAGATTAAATTTCACATTCTATAAATGAAGATATACTACAATATAAAACTATTATGTTGGTGACAATATTGAATGTGCATTGAAGTTGGACATAATTAATTTAACAAGACTAGTTATAAGACCATTCCAATAATAAAATGAAATTAACAAAAATTAATTATCAGCATGGCAATAGGGTTAGAATAAGGTAGATACATTTGAAATATATTAATTGGATTGTGTTGACCAGACTCAGAAGCTGACTGAACGAGAAGAGTTAAAATAAGGAGGCTTCATAGAATTAATCTCTACCATTTCAGCTTAAATAACTGCCTACAGGACAATGTAATTTAGGGATTCCAGAATTTTTTTAGGAATGGAAATTGCTCATTTTAGATACAAAAGATAGAAGTTTTGCATAAAGCAATATCCTATAACCATTTGTGTCTAAAATTCAGCAAGAATGTTGTACATTAGACATCAGTAGGAGGGCTCTTTTTTAGTTGTGGAAATTTGAATAGTTGATGACATAGCTAGACTGGTCTGATACCTATAGTGCATGCTAAGAGAGCCAAAATAACAAAAAGCTCATAAAGTTTATGTTCATCCTTTTAGAGGCTTCAAGGCTTGAACCCAAGTCAAGCAAGATATTGTACTGAGAGAGAGAGGCTGAATAGGAGGCTGGATAGGCTGGCTGGAGTCTCAAGTTGAACAGTCATAGTTAACCATTCTTAAATGTCCTTGGCACTCTGTTAATAACTAACATATAGATCATCCTAAACAACAAAAGATTTTCTTCATCCCCATTTTAGTCTCAAGTAGAAAAGAAATTCCTCCAATATGGTCATGCTTGGATTGTATTGATTGAGGGCTTGAAGTGGAAGGAGACTAATAGCAGGTCAATACTGTATCTGTGGTTAGGGGCTGAAGGAGACAGGTGCTGACACACACAGGAATCATATGTTCACTCTTTTCTAAAGGGCATTTTGAAGGGGAAAAATGCAATTTTCTCAAAGCTCTAGGGAAAAACTTTTCTATCGGAAAGGGAGAAGAAAAAAAGAATAGCTAATAAATACAAAACAAAGAACATTCCTTGGAAATCCTTATGAAAAAGTCAGGTTTCTTGAAGAATTGTGCCTTTCAGCCCTTATAAATGTTCCACAGTGTATGACTGACTGTATCAGATAGAATCTGTAAGGACTAAAGCAAATTACATAGCAGCAGCTGTTAAACTGGTGTGGGAGGGAAAGGTCTTCATTCATCATTTACAGCCTTCTCCAAAGTATTAATAAAAGCAGAGAAACAACCCAAGAAATAGAGCTTCTGCTTTAAGATGATAATTTCTGCAGGCATATGATTTGAGTAAAGCCTTTATATTGTATAACTCCCATCATCTTTCCCTTATTTACAAAGTAATATACATTCATCACAATATATAATTTAGAAAAAACAGACACAAAATATAAATAACCATGTAAATTAAATATTACTAGATAATCTCACCATATAGAAATAATAGCTGTTAAGATATTGATTTTCACCCTTCCAGTTATATCTTAGAAATAATATAAATTATAAGTGGAATTATATGGTGAATATAATTTCATATTTTTCCAAACTAAATATATCATGAATATATTTACATATTATTAGATATTTTATATATGTTTATTGTAGAACTTTGAATAATACATAATTTTATTCTATGAGCATGTAATCTATGAAACTAGTTCTTTGTCTTTGGACATTTAAGTTGACTTTCATTTTCCAATTAGCACTACAATATGCTAACATTATTATTTTTAAACTGTGCTCATATCCATGATTTTTCCTAAAAATAAATTGGTATAAGTTAGGCTTTTTGTCTTACCATCCGTGGCTGTATGGCTATAATTTTTCATGAATTCAAATGCTATCTTTAATGCTATCTTTACCGTACACTAAACCAAAATCTCTACTTTTATCTGCATGTTTCCGCAGGAGGCCGTGGTGTTCTAGATCTTAAATAACATTTTACCTGTATGGTATAATTGTCCATACTTATTACATGTCTTCAAAATAAATCTTTCCAAATATAAATAATCCAAAATTGGTGATTTGAAATGGCGAAAACATAATTCTGAGAATCAATGATTCCGTTATAAAATTCATTCTTCACATTCATATTTTAATAGATTTTAGAAAAGATTTATAATTTGTCCTCTTCATTGTATTTTACACATTTCCTTGTAAGTTAGTTTCTAAATATCTTTCTGATGCTATTGAGAATAGCATATTTTATTTTCTAATTGATTATTTCCAGTATTATTATAATTATTTAAGTGTTCTAATGACTTCAGTTGATTCTCAAGTTTTTTTAGGGGACTACTATCTGAAAAGGATAATTTTATCTCTTCTAGTAAGTATACTGTGATAGTAAACTTTAGGTGTCAAGTAGACTGGATTAATTAAGGGTTATCTAGATAGCTGGTAAAACATTATTTCTGCCCATGTCTGTGAGGGTATTTCTGGAGGAGATTGGCTGGTAGTTGGTGGGCTGAGTGGGGAAGATCCACCCTCAACGTGGGCAGGCACAATCTAATGAGGCACAATTTCAGTTGGAAAGGAGAACAGGAGAAATAATAAAGTTGCATGTCATGGAAATGCTCTTTTTGGAAGAGAGTCGGGGAAGGACTGGAGGTGCTTCAAGACATTGCAGCACAGAGGCCAGTTGGAGTAGTCTCACTATCCAAGGAAGAAATGAGAAAGAACTGAGCCAGAGGCTTATAAGAATTATGGCAACACAACCTGAAAATTTGGGAACACTATGACTTCCAATCATACATAAAGAGAAGCTAGAGTTGGATTTTGTTGTTTGCTTACTTCTGATTGCACATTTATTAGTTAATCTGCCCAAATCTATATCTGTGCAATATGAAGTGAGCAAAGTCATATTTTAGAATACCTTTACTGTAGAAGTTTTTAGGGAGTTTATTGTTTGTGTTTTGTTTTCATTATTTTTGCATTAAATATTAACAGAAGTTTTAGCAGAAAATAATTCAGAATGGCAAAAGTAGGTAAAAGCAATGAAAAGAAATTAATTGGGAGTATTTATTCCCTTAGACCCCTAACCAACCTGTTTTACAAAATACCTTCAAACATTAAAAGAAAACAATACACAGTAATGTTCTTCTATACTCAAGTATTTATCTCTGAATGGATATTCTTCCACCTTCTCCATCCAGATAGCCACCTCCAAATCATCATGTATATATGTCTGTTTATAATTTTTCTAAAACACAGTTCTGCTAAGGTGAATGTATTTGCTCATAAATCTGCAAAATCCCCCCTTGGTCTATGCAGTCAAATCTAAACTACACAGCCTGTTTAATCTGTCTGTAATCCAATTTTTCAACCTCATTTCCTCATGAGACTTTTTACTGCCCCGGGACTTGACAAACAATCTTTAGTTCTCTCTGCCCTTCTTTGCCTTTCTCATTTCCACGCCTCTGTTCACACAAGAAATGTCTTTCTCTTTATTTTCCCAGTCAATAAAGTCCACTCAGCTGATGATTTTTCCATGAATTCTTTCTTGACTTAGTTGTTCAAAAGTAAACTCTCTCTCCACTGAGTTTACATATATTACTTTCTGCATATCACTTAAGTATTTTTTATATTTCAGCTTTAGTTTTCTTTTACACATGTTCTGCCTATCCTACAACATGGAAAGGAATAAAAAGAAAAAGAAAAAAGAAAACAAGGAAAATACATATGGCTGAGCTTCTTTAATTCTCAAAAATAAAAATAATATAAAGGTGTAAAATCATTACCCCAATTTACAGATAAGGAAACTTAAATATAAATCAGTGAAATAATCTGGCCAGGGTCTTGTAACTAAAAATTAATAAATTCAAACCTGAAATCAGCAATGCCCAAATCTATTATGCTACACTATTTTACCTCTGAAAAATGGGTATAAAATTGCTATACAGGCTTAAAGAGCTACCCAAACTGAATGATTACCAATCTTTTTACCTTTTCCATTTTCATCTCCATTGCTCTTCACCTCCATCCAGTTTACTTCCCCACCCTCCATTTCTCCCTTTACTCTTCTGTAGTTGAACATGGATCTTCTAAGACCATCATCTTTTCTTTCCCAACCATTATAGGCTGCCTTGAGTTTAAACCCTGAGGCATACATATGAAAATATTTTCTTTCTCCACCCCATTTACAGACTGACCATGTATTCTAATTCTATTGCAGACTTGGCAGGATTAGACATCCAACTGGAGCCTAAGTATTGCTGGAATTCTCAGAGGGACTCATTGCTTAGGTCCCGTGAAGACTCTGATCAGAGTAGCACTCTGTGTGAGCAAGAGCCCCTTCCTTTTACAGGTGAGCAATGGTTCTTTAGTTCCCGGAATGTGTGTCCTTCACATTTCTTTTTATTGCTTGTAAGATCATTCTGTCACTTGATTGTTCCTTTTCTTTGTTTTTTCTTTATTCCTCTAACTTGTATGTCTCCTCTGCCACCTATTGTATCTGCCATTCATTCACCAACCAAATTTGTTGGTTCATCCCTATTCTTGTTCCTATTTGTTAATCTAAGTCAAGGACTGGAATTCAACTGATCTTCAATAACTTCCTAACATGTTCTTCTCACTAAATTAATTTTCCAACACTTCTGATAATACAGAGAAGACTCTTGACATTTTCTGAAAGAATATATATTTATTTGTGTGTGTGTTTTTCTTCTACTGCTCACAGGAAGCATTGAATTTATCTGATGGAAACATTGTTGTAAATTTCTCTGATATTGTACATCTTGCCAGTATAAGTACTACTCCCTGCTCTATGATGTTCCTGTTGGGGCTTTAAGGTAGATGTATCCAGGCTAAATTTCCATTCCTTATTGTGAAGTTTGAAATAATAACTGATGGCAGTTTCCTTCTCTCTGTCTAAAATAACTTACTTTAATCAGATGGGTAAATGCCCAGGGTAATGTAAGAGGAGCAAGATCCATCACCAAATAACAAAGCCATAAGCTCACTGGTGTACTTGCCTTCATCCCCCACTAGAGAAAGAGATGCATAAAAGTGACATGCTTGAGAGCAAGGTTTCTGACGACATTACTAGATTTTAGTCTTGCACCTGCTGCTGGCTAGCTCTGTGAACTTGAACAAGATCCTGTATTGAATAGAGATAATAATGACTACCTTAAGCATTAAATGCAATAGAGTGGGTAAAATTCCTTGTGTATATAATGTTCAATCCATGTTTTCTTGGTGTAACATGAACTTTTAACAGATAGAGATGAGTTCCTTATTTATTTTGCTAGTGCCTGGCACATATAGATTTTCGATGATGTGATATGATGGAAAGGACAAAAAATAGAGTAGGAAAGGAAAGAGAATGAAATTATCAGATCAGATATCATAATAAATATACCGCAGAACTTAAACGCTAGGTTAAGAAATTGTAGCCTTATTCTGTAGATATATAATTCTTCCCATTGTAGTTACTAGGCTCTCATCCGCAGCACAGGAAAAGCTCACTTTATACCATGAGCTTTGGGAAGTTCACACTTTAGTCATACCGTCCTTACTTAAATAAATTAATGGGATGTAGAAGAGCCATAAGCAGGGGCAGATAATCAATTGCGACACATCCAAATCCATACCAATTAATTCGAACCATTATATGAGTTTCACTCACTACATTCTTAACAATATATATTTTTTTCTGCAGCCCACATTTACTGTCCCTGTTTTGTATCTACCTCCTATAATACTCACATAACTTTTATTCCATGTCCGTATGGTGGGCCTTCTATTGCTACATTAAGACACTGCTTAATCCTGCAGGCCTTCCTCAGAGCTCATGCTGCTCCCTTCAACTGGGTTGTTTCTTTTATTCTTGTGCATATAGACACCGAGTGAAAAATAAAAGTGAACACAGATGTTTGCTGAGTTATTTCTATGTGTCAGGCATGCAACTGAGCTTCTGATGCTTCATTTGGTTTTACACTTCACCACAACCTATGCAGCAGCTATAATTGTTATAATCATTTTACACTTGGAACAACCAAGGCAAAGAGATATGTACCAACTTTCTTAAAAACATAGAATTTGTTGTTATGATTGGAGTCACTGTTCTGCCTGACACTATTTAATGAAAATTAATAGATTAAATATTCAGGTTCTCATTATACTTCCACTCTTTATTCTTTGTGTCTATATCTCTCTTCATGTTTTAGATAGCTCTCCTGATGTTTTCACATGTCTCTCTTCATTTGTTTTGAAAATTTGTTTCAATGATATATAGCACTGAATCATAGTTCATACGGATGATACCAGGATGAGAATACCTCCCAAATATAATGTTCCTTTCAAATGCATCCTTTCAAGACATCTTAGTCTTTCTTTGGTTCCTAATCTGTGCTGAATCAGTTGCTGAAGATACAGCAGTGAACAAGTCACAAGAATACCCCATCTAGGAGGTGAGAAAGATAACAAACAGACAACTGCAATACTATTAATATATAGAACATAGTATGGTGAAGATACACAGGATGTGATGGGGGCACACAGAGAAGGAAGTTGTTTACTGGGGCAAGGGTATCCAGGAAAGACTTTTCTAGGAAAATCAACATCTCAGCTTAGCTTTAAAAAACTATCCAGGCAAAAGAATGTAGAGGAACTTATAAGCCAATGAACAATCTCAGTGAGGGTCTAGAGATGATAGACCTTGACAGAAGCTACAAATGGTCTCTGATTTTTGAGGTGAATGATTTGAAGGAGACATTAATAAGAGGTAAAGCAAGATAGGCAGGCAAAGCCTTCTAAGAAGTAAATGGCCTTCAATAACAGGTTAAGAAAGCCACACTTTCTCTTGATTGCATTAAGGATTATTATTTGGGAACTAGTCATCAGAAATAAGTATGAAGTAAAATATATAATACAGGCAATAACTCACCAGTACAAGCATGAATATGCAAGCAACCTGAAATGGTCTATTGGTAATCTGAATTATGAAATATTTTAAATTTATTCCTTCTGGTTTATCTGAAAGTGAATCTAGTCTCACTAAGTTTTTTGAGAGCATTTCAAGTATTAAGATTTTTCAGTATATTTTAGTTATATATAATAAGTAATATGATCAATAAATTGGAAGGTTAGAGGCCCGAGTTCTAGTTCTTGATTTAGCACTAACAAATTATGCATCCTTGCAAAGGTCATATAACTTCTAGTGGTGTCAGTTTCTATAAAAGGAAGATATGTAACTAATTTAACACTAAAGTAATTTTCAACACTGTGATTATGAATACTTATACCTGAATAATATAATCTGTGGATTTGACCTCTTGTTTGTTTGTAACTGAATGCTTTCAAATTGCTCAAGGAATTGAGAACTTATTTTTAACTGACCTGGACCAGTCACCTTGATCAAATCACCAAAATCTCTTTACCTCATCATTTTATTTGCCAGTTGGACTTAATGGCATTATACACTAATTAATAATGCTAATCAATTTCAACCTAAAATTCTGTGTACATATGACAATTTAAGGATTAAGACCATACTGTCTCTTCTCCCCTCTCAGTCTATTTGATTTTTTTCTGGCATCACCATTGTTAATAATATTTATTAGAACCTAAATATTATTTTTATACTCATATATTTATGTTATGTATTTCTCACCTTGGAAACATATTTTAACAAGAGATTGCTGAATCAAACCGGGGCTTGTAATTTCCATAAATGTCAACATTCATTCTCATGGCAAAAATAAATAATTAAGTCAAGATTCTACATACTGTACCAGAAAGAGAATAAGATGATTAGATCTTAAACCTATTAAACTTGGCCAGATAATTAAGTTAATTTTCCCAAACAAGATCCAATTTTATTTATATTCTCACAAACACCCACATTTTCCAAGAGTTTAGATTTAATTGAAAACCAATGTTTAGTGATTTAGAAGAGGACATCCATTTCAAGCACTTCTTAGGACATATTTTAAGGCCACTTTTTCACTGATGCACGATCCTGCCAACCTTTAGTCTTTGCAGTGAAAGTTATAATGTTATTTTTTTCTTCTCCATGAGTTTAACATAGACAAAGTATTTTTAATATTCTTTTACCCAGTTTTGGTTTAAAAATCATTGATCTTATCTCATCGCTGATCAGTTTTATTTGCAAGGTAATTAATGCACCTGGGATATTGCCATTAAAAATAAATTCTTAACATGGAGATGAGTGAAACAAGAAAATAGATTCAGCAAAATCATTTAAGTAATTTTTAAAAAATATCAGTGTTAATAAAAATTTGAAATTGATGAAGTGCTTCTATACAATAACAACTCCCAGAGAAGAGTATAGAACATGTGCATAAATTGTTGTTATACAATAGAAACCATCCATTCAGGCAGTAGAACTAATTATTTCACATAGATACAAAGTTCATCTTAATAGGAACTATAATATTACTAAAAATAATAAATCAGTTTTTTTTTTAATTACTTATTTATTTTTGAGATAGATCTTGCTCTGTCGCCCAGGCTAGAGTGCAGTGGCATGATTTTGGCTCACTGCAATTTCTGCCTCCTGGGTTCAAGTGATTCTCCTGCTTCAGCCTCCCGAGTAGCTGGGATTACAGGCACTTACCACCATGCCCAGCTAATTTTTTGTATTTTTAGTAGAGACAGGGTTTCACCATGTTGGCCAGGCTGGTCTCCAACTCCTGACCTCAGGTGATCCACCTGCCTCAGCCTCCCAAAGTGCTGGGATTATAGGCATGAGCCACCGTGCCCAGCCAGTAAATCAGTTTTAAACATATATTGAGCACCTATACTATTTATACACTAGCTATTCAGGTGTATTATCTCTAATCATCATGCAGCCCTATATGATATGTATTTTCATGTTTGTACTATAGGTGAGTAAACTGAGATAAGATGTGATTAAAGTACTTGTTCAGAGCCACACAGTTAAGAAGTGAAATTGCCAAACTTAAAGCCCAATTCTACTCTTCTCCAAAGCCTATTACTTTTTATTACCATCTGGCCCCTCCCCTTTTATGGATTATCCTATAATGTCTAAAAATTAAAGCATCTTTATTATGTTGTCATTGTTACTTCAACTTCTCCACTCTAGCCATGATGCCCAAATTACCAGTATCAGGCCCAGCCTCTTCTATTAGAGATGATAATTTTTTTTCATGCTTGAATTCTCATAAATCTGACAACCTACCTAGGTTGGCCAGTCCAAAGATAGCCCCAGATTCAACAAACTATTAGTGTCTCTGTGACTTAAGATATTAGTGTGGCCACTCATGTTTCACTTTTATTTTGTGCTTGTAAGTTTTGGGCTTCTTTAATACCTTTTGAGTGAAAAGTGACAAAGCAGAGCTCTTTAACAGAATCTCTAGGCTACAATAACTCCCTGCCCATATATATAACATTGTGAGAATTGGAATGGATACAAGAGCTTTGCGCAACATATGGCATATATTTTCCATAGAATGAAAGATATGCAGCATTCTGACTTCTCAGAAGTGGTTGTGGAGAGTCTCTGACATTTATGAAACTGGCTATTGCCTAAATTCATTGTTGCAATGTTAGTCATATCCTCATATTTGCACTTATATTTTGGGCATCACAAACATGACACACCGGTAGATACACTACATAGATTACACTCAGCAACCAATATCAGCAGCTTAATGTGCAAGGCAAAGTTAATTATATTAAAATGTGGTCCGTATCCAGTTCTGTATAAAGGTAAATGGGCCATTTAGCCCATTTTCTAGCTCTATCCTTAATAAGGTATTTCAATTTGGGCAAACAAAATATCATCCCTGAGCCTATCATGTTGTGTGTTACATGGGCATAATACTGCTGTCCATGGTATGTCTGGTGTGAAAACTAAGGAAGAATACATAGAAACAGCATATGGCACATATATAATACAGTCTAGTGACGAATACGCACCAGTGAATAAATGAGTAAAATGTGTGGTAGAATTAAGCTGTTGGGTGCCTGCCGCACCATGGCCTAGGCGGGGCACTGAAGACTGACACATCTTGTGATTAATACAGGCGGTGATTTTCATAAAATGATCATTACTGGAGAAGCTGACACCATGGACTTAAAAGCACATGTGTATGTGTACAGGGAGCAGAGACTAAAAATAACTTAAATTTTTAGAGTATGAAGAATAAGGTAAAACATATCAAGCAATAAATATAGAAAAAAGGCAAACCTCAGTTTCTGAGAGCATTTTAGTGTACGCTAAAACAAAGTCAACTTACCTGTTGTTTTCCTCTTTTATCCCTCACATGCCATAGTATGCTTATGTTCAGAAGTCACTTATAAATATTATTGAAATAATATAATTATCCAAACTCTAACTACAAATGTATTTTTGAACATGGTCAGAATATTTCTTCCTTATGACATTAAACACATTTAATTAAGAAATAGATATTAAAATCTACTATGTGCAGAATATTCCTTGAAATCCTCGAACAAATGATGGAGACTGAAAAAGACACTGGAAAGCTGACTGCTAAAAAGGAAACATTAAGTGTTTAGAACATTAAACAGGGAATCAAAAGAGGGAGGGTTTAGTTCTAGCTTGGTCCCATAAAGGGTGATATTAGCTACAAAATTGTGAATAAGTTGCTTTACTTTTGAGGCTACTTGTTCTTTTTAAAATAGAAATACAAATTCTTAATTTGTCAGGGTTATTTTAATTTGTAACTATGACAAGGATGTGAGAGTCCTTACCACAGATTAAAGCTCATATACTTAGAAAAACAATGTAGTTATCAATAGAAAAATGACATAAAACATTAACATTAAACACCTGCTCTGAGCTGTTGAAGCATTTTACATACCTCACCTCATTTAACTATCGCGTACACACACACACACACACACACATACACACACAAACTCTAGGAAGTAGATATTATTAATATCATTATTATTATCCTAATTTTAAAGACGTGAGAAGGAGATGCTCAAAGAGTTTAAACAACATCTCCAAAATTCACATAGGTAAGATGTCATGGAGTTATGATTCAAGCCCAGAAAATATGATTTCATTACATTAAAATCATCTCATCTTAAATCTCACCGTCTGTCTCCTCTACTTTGTACGAAGTGAAAATGCTACAAGCCTACTTAGAAAACCAGGAGCAGTTGAAAGCAAGTAAGGTGAAATGACAAAAATATACTTCAATATCAGCATCATGGAGAATACAGTTGGGTAAGAAACAAAATATGCCAGAATTTTGTTAATGCTTGACACCACCAGGAAATGTTACCTGGACAGATGGTATCCCAGGCCTCCAAGGATCATTGACATAATGAAATAGAGATGAAAGGGAAGAGCAGGCAGGCAAGCATTCATCAGCCAGAGTGGACTCTGAGACTCACTTGGCCTGCATGCATCAAGAACAGGTATGCAAGCAAACAGAACCACCCTGTAAGGACAGAAAGGCCCAGCACACCTGTTGAGAAGAGAGGAAAGGGCCCAGGAAGCAAAGGCACCAAGAAAGGACACCAAAAGAGCCCCAGAGAGGGCTAAGGGAGGAAGAGGACTTTAATTATCCTATTACAGGCCATTGGAAAGGCCTCTGAAAATGAGGGCTCAGCTTGCTGCATGTGGCTATGGAAAAACTTCATGCATTGAAACTGTATGTCGCTCAGGAAGGGAGTTTTGTTCTCTACAGGGCTTTTTACTGTGGAGACTAAGAAAATACGTTTTATCAAAATAGGTTTGTAGGACATGTTTGATTTATTCTGTGACAGTTCCAAAACTAATTCTTGCAGGCCAAATGAAAAGAAAGTAGGGAAGGAAGGAAGAAAGGAAGGGAGGAGGGGAGAGAGGGAGGGAGGGAGAAAGGAAGAGAAGGAAGGAAGGAAGAAAGGGAGGGAGGGAGGGAGGAAGGGAAAAGACGAAAAACTGCAGGAGAAAATAATGTGACAGGAAAATAACTAAAAATATCCTCCTGTATGACAAATAATTGAAGCTAAAAACAGGTTTAAGAAACAAAGTAGAGCATTTAGCTCTAGGGTAGAAAAATCATGTCAAATCTAGATTATGATCTGAGTCAGTGTCAATGCCTGACATGCGTAAACCTCCACTTCCAACCCACTTCCCTGTGTAGGTCCTAGCGCCTCAGGAATTCCTCTGACTCTGCAATAACCCTTCCATTCTCAGTTATGTGGGCATGTAACAGTATGATAAAAGTCAAAAAGTCCTGGGGTTTTTCATTCAATTTCTTAAAAGATACTAGCAACACCCAGAAATGAATGACTCATTGGATTTAACAAAAGTGTTAAAAATACAAGTGTTTAAAGTGCCATGCTCAGATAGACCAGGAAAAGAGGAGTATTTCTGTGACTATAAATATGGGCTAGGCACTACTGTGTATCTGAATTCAAATCCTTGCTTAGCTACTTTTTAGTTTTGTCAAAGATTGACACATTAATTATGCTCTCTGAGCTTCAGTTTATTTATCTGTGATGATATGCTACCCCATGTTTTTGTGCAGATTAAGTTACATTTTATGAGCTTTTTCCTTTTTTTTTTTTTTCCTGTACCTGGTATAATAGATATCCAAGTATTGCTAGTTCTCTTTCTAGGAACAGGGCATGGTGGCTCATACCTGTAATCTCAGCCTCTTCTGAGGCTGGGGTGGGAGAATCATTTGATCCTGTCACTTTGAGGCTACAGTGAGCTATGACTGTGCCACTGCACTCCAGCCTAACTATAGAATACTAATTTTAGTGTTCTTTGCACGGAATTCCAATGCTGTTTTCTGACTGAAACCTTTCCTCATGGCTCTCTAATAAATTGTACTCAGAATTCTTTTTTTTCTTTATTTTTAATTATTTTTTGAGACAAGGTCTCACTCTGCTGCCCAGGCTAGAGTGCAGTGGTATGAATGTGGTTCACTGTAGCCTCAATCTCCTGGGCTCTAGGGATCCTCCTGCCTCAGCTTCCAATGTAGCTGGGACCACCAGGTGCATGCCACCATGCCAGCTAATTTTTTTTATTTTTTTATTTTTTTTATGTTTTGGAGAGATGAGGGGTCACTTTGTTGCCTAGGCTGGTCTTGAACTTCTGGGCTCAAGCAATCCTCCTGCCTCAGCCTCCCAAAGTGCCGGGCTTATAGGCATGAGCCACGCACCCAGCTTCATAATCCATTTTAAATAAACATGTGTTTTAAAGATAGATATGAAATATTGTTTTAAAAATACCAAATAATCCTTTTCAATTGTACAGAGTTGTGGTATATGTGTGTGTGTGCATGTGTGTGTGAGTGTCTTTTTGCCTCTTTTTTCACTACAGAACCACAAAATGAGATATTCCATAACTGTGACACTAAGGTAGAACCTGATTTGAGTAATAAAATAATCAAATATTACTGTCCATTGGAATATATTTACAGAGGCAAAGAAAGAGAAAACAGATATTTTAAGGGAGAAAAAAGACACAAGACATAAAACTTGTTTTGCCAGATTATTCAATTTCATACCAGTCCAGTTTATGAATTAATGTTTTATAGATTTTGCAAAAGCTCTTGGCCTGCTTCTCTAAAACCATAGGTTTAGAGATTGGAAATGATCTGTAGCGATGCCTTTGTCATACATACAACATTTATTTCATTAATAGTAGATGTTATTATGGGGATTTATTGACTTTGTTTGGGTTCTTTAAACCTTTTTTATTAATCTTTTTTTAAAACATGTTTATGAACCTGTAGAGAATCTACATCTCCCCTGAGATTATTTGCAAAATGGTCTGTGAAAATCCATGTTTGCATTTTCTAAGAAAAGGACCAGGGGGTTTTATAAGATTATTTAAGAAGCATGTGAACTTGTTAGAAAAACAATGGCTAAGTCAACATAACAAATGCTAGTTTATTTTCAAATATTTTTTGAAGTTTGGTGTTCGACATTTGTGTTCCTGCTATGTATTAGGTACAACTGTTTTGTTTGTCTTGTATTCATTGTTTTGGGATCCCTCAGTTAAACTGGGGTCTCAGTACCAGAGCAGCTAGGAAACCTTCCCTAAGGGGAAATGAAAGGGAGCTGTACATGGATATTTACAGTGCACCTTTGATGGGATACTTATTTTATCTAGCAGATGGCTTAATGCCTTGTCATGCAACCCTCACATGGCAAATATCCTTAAAGTCTCCTCTCTGATCTGTGTCCAGTTTGTTCCTGCCTGACCATAGCTCAAGGCACTGGCAACTTGACTTTTTTTCCCCATGTCCCAGAAAGAACTTGGCCTGGGGAAGCCCCTGGATCATCAGATGGAAGGCGCAAATTCCATACACCGCAACAATAGGAAACAAATTCAAAGATTTTTACTTACAGATCCTAAGCAATGACTTCACAATGAGTTGGGAAGGTAGACCTCTGTCCTGGGTCAAACAAGGGAGGAATGAAGAATCGAGTAGAGAGACAAGAACACATGACTACTAACAGTATATTTAAGGAAATAGAGTAGACCCTTTAAAATTCATGGGCAAATGCCTAAATGATCCATGTAAAGCAGAGATCCTTGTCTGCTAGGCAGGAGAGTGCTTCTAAGTTCTTATTTATTTGGGGCCACTGGCTTGAGCCACTTGGGTATGGTGTAGAATTGGAAACTGAATCAAGGCTGACTGAGCCCTTCTTCTAGTATGAGAAAGTTAAACCTGTATTCAAAATGAATGCAACGTGTCTTAGTCTATTTTGTGTTGCTATATAGGAATACCCAAGGCTAGGTAATTTATAAAGTAAAAAGGGTAATTTGGCTCATGATTCTGATAGCTGAAAAATCCAATGAACACCTATAGTTGGTGAGGGCTTCAGGTTGTTTCCACTCATAGTGGAAGGTGAAGGGATGCCCCTGTGCACAGATCACATAGTGAAAGATGAAGTAAGAGAGAGGAGGGATGGGCCAGGCTCTTTTCAATAACCTACCCTTGGTTAAGGCTGTGGTGAGCTGTGATTGCACCACTGCACTCCAGCCCAAGCGATAGAGTGAGACCTTGTCTCAAAACAAACAGCAACAACAACAAAACAATAATAACAATAATTTAAAAACTGGCTCTGGCAGGAACGAATAGAATGAAAACTTTCGCCATAGGGAGGGCATTCACCTATATGCGATCCAAACAGCTCCCATTAGACCCCGTCTCCAACAATGGGGATCAAATTTCAACGTGAGATTTGTAGGGGGCAGATATCCAAAACATAGCAAGGAGGCAATATGAAATTTTAAGAATTCAGTATATAACACAGTAAGTAAAAATATTGGCAATACCTATTTGAAAATTTGCCTATTTAGAAAATACCACAACATGAGATAGAAAGAAAAAAAACTGGATGGACACTGGTCTTTTCCCATTGAGGTAAGCTGAAATTTTATTTTATAATAATGAAATGATACAACGGATATAGCTTGATGTGTCACGTGGAGAGGTATCAAATTATGTTGCATCAGCTATGTAACCACTTTTGGCATAATATCCAGGAAATAGAAGAAAGAAAATGTTTATGAGTCTTCCTATACAACTTTAATAAAGCAACATCTAGCAAAGGTACATAATTTGACAACAGATACTAAAGCCTTTGCACTAAAATTCACAGGGTAAGTAAATCAAACATTCTGGATGTGATAAATATAAAATCAATTAAAGACAAACTGATGCCTTAATAGATTCTGCCACTGATATCAACCTATGAAAAAATGGTAGAACTCCTTACAGAGTTTCTCCAAAGTCCAATTGATGTCATCATATGTAAGTTTAGTTGACATCCAGCAGCATTTTAATTGGCTATATTCTTTATTTCTAAAGGGCAATTCTATGCACGATATCTAGGTGTTCTGTGTTTGCTATTGCATTGACCTTTAGAGATTCTTAGAAATAGTTTTTGAGGTTTTATTTCATTTTTTCCAGATTAAAAATAGCTTATTAAATTGCTTCCTTTGAGATAATAACCATTTATAGAGAAGTGTATATGGACCTACTAAGGCTGTTAATTATATCCAAAGCAATTACCAATACTATTGAACTTAGGTCATGGACTTTTAGTTTGTTCACTTAGTTTTAGCTTTTCATTGTGTTCCGTTGTCTTGCTTCATAAATATAAAATGACCAATTATGGTGGGAATATTTAATTGGCAAACAATGTTTAAAATAGCAAATGAAATAAAATTATTTTTATAAAGGGTATGGAGATCTCATGGGAGTTTGTTTGGAATCTATGTTGTGCCAGGTCTTTATCTTATTTTCACCTTAAAAAAATCATTCATGATTGGGAGAAAATCAAGCCTTATTAAAGAGCGCAGCAACTTGGAAAGATCACACAAGTATTTAGCGATGAATCTGGTTTAAATCCAGTGCCATGGGTTCCATAAAGTGTTTTTTTGTTTGATTTTTCTCTTATTTAGTAGTATCACCTCAGTAAAGTATCATTGCCTCTGTAATTACTATTATTTCCTACTACCAAACTATGAAATCAGATTGTCTTATGATTTGAAATAATCAGTGCATATTATTAACTAGCCTTGTAGTAAAATTTAGACAAAAACAATTAACTCATGAAGAGCCTTTAAAGATAAGATCTCTGACCTTCAAAGTATAAGCATATTCCTCCCTGAATTGTCTCAGATACTAAAGGATAGTTGAAACTTTGCTGATACATGGCTGGAGAGTGTGTAAAGTCTGCATTGATGGCAAGATAGGAAAACAGGCTTCTGAGTCAGATAAAAAGGTTTGGTAGTACTGGTTCCTTCAGTACTAATTGTATGAAGCCGGGTAAATTTTTTAACTTATTTAAATTTTCTTATTTATACATTTAAGATAATAATATTACCTACATTTTCAAGGTTTTGTTCTAGTATGCATAAACCTTGTACCACAAGCTGGAATATGGTAATTACTAAAAACAAACAAACAAACAAAAAACTATTATGTGAAAGAACTTCTTCATTTTAAAAGGATAAAAATTCAAACCATCTTAATGTAAAAGTAAACCTGTGGCATGTATAACTAGGAATTCCAAAGAGCAGAACTAGCTTCAGGCATGGATGGATCCAGGGGTTTAAATAATATATTTAAACAGAATTCCGCTCTTCCCTCTCTCAGATCTGTGTGCATCTGCCTGGGCTTTGTAGACAAGCTCCTTCTATGGCTCTTTAACATGGCTGTTATGAGGCTGAATCTACCAATGGCCCTCTACTGCTTCACAATTCCAGAGAGAACATGAACAAGCCAACATAATGGAGACCTGACTGGTCTAGCTTAAGTTGCATGTTACGACTGCAATAATCACTGGCTAGAGAGATGAAGCTCTGATTATCCAGTCTGATCCATGCACCCCACCCATAAGCTCCTGCAGTCAAAGCTAGCAGAGTAATAGTATGAAAAAGAGAGAAAAGAATGCTAGGTAAACACATAGATACACACACACACACACACACACACACACACACACACCACCAGCACCACCACAACAACAACAATAAATATCCAGCATAGTTGTCTACTATGCTATGCCTTTCCTTTTTTGGAACTAGATATAATTTGTAGCTAATTTTATTCTAGGCTGGCCAAATCTGTGCATAGACATTATTTACTTAATTCTTGTTCATTAATGGACTGTTCATTCCATGGGAAAATATTTGTCTAGTGTAAATTAATACCATTCTAATGTAAACATTAGTCTAAGGGAAAATTAATTCTTCTGGAAAGTAAAATAGCATTAGAAAATAATTTTAAAAATATATTTACTTTCAACTTTTAATTAATAGCTTTATTAACTATGAAAAAAATTCCTAACCTCTTTGTCCACTTTTGCCATCTATAAAATGGGTATAGTTTTGCATATAAAAGTATATAGAGTAATGTACCAAAAGAATTTAACAAATCCCCTGCCTTTAGTAAACTTTTCACAAACATCAGCTTAATTATTAATGACATGATGTGTTAAGAGATGCTAGATAAATGACAGAGCATCAATAAATTTTTCAAAGTTGTTTTAAAAGATATGTTTCAGCTACACATTATTAGTGTCTCTTAGAACCTTTATGAACCCTGGTTTCTTCATCTTTGTAACTTGTGGCAATGATAACACCTGTTTTATAATGAAATCAATAGAAAGTATATTTGTCTAGCTCTACACATAATTATTTGAGATCTTACAGATAATTATTGAGCTTCTACAAATGTACAACAAACTAGATTAGAAACTGAAAATGCAAATAAAAAATGGTCCTTGCTTTTGAGTAAATTAAAGGATGACAGGTAAGATGGTGAGAATAACTATTCATTTTTATTTGTTATTTTGGCTTCACAGATGCATACTTCCTGAGGGTACCACCTGTTGTTTAATCTTAATGACATGAAAATAAATTAGAAAACACAGGACATTATTCTTTTTGAATTAAAATATCAGCAAATATCTTGTTACTTAATGAAACTGATCATAAATTATGATATATTAAGTGCCTTGTATACATAAAGAAAAAGTTTACAGTTTAGACATATATAATGGATGAAAGTACACATTCCTGCATATATATCAGAGAATACACTTTGGATTTGTTGTTGTTGTTGTTAAAGAAAGGCCTTACTCACAATTGCTAGGTGGGTTGAAGGTAGGGAAAAAAATGAAATAACTAAGATAGGGTAAATGAGTAGCCATATTAGTGTTAACTCACAAGCAGGGGATGGAATTATTTATGTAATTGTGCAGATGAACTGGGTTAAACAAATAACTTTTGAATGTGGGGACCAATCCTGCTGCTTAATGAGGTGGAACAGAAGCAGTGAGTTATGGAAGCTCATCCAAAAAACCAAGACCAAGTGTGTAAAGGACAACTCTGGTTGAATTCTTAGAAGAATTTAAGATCCAAGGAGGAAAATATATACCAGACAATCAAATAATAACTGATGAAAACTGGTGTAGTAATATTAACACGAGCCAGAAAGGAATCTTAAATACAATTAAAAATAAGGAATAACAGAAGCAGGAATACTATATAATAAACAAAGTTAGATTTATCTAGGTAATTTCATTTAAAATAAAGATGGCCTGTCACAGAAACTGGAAATCATAAAGATAATGGTAATAGATAAGATTTTTTGAGGTACTGACTATGGACTGTACAAAGCAATAGGAGCATGTGGTAAGCATTATTTTGTTTCTATTTTATAATTTAGGAAATTGAGGCCCAGGAATCTTGAATAACTTGCTCCACATTTTCTATTAGTAAGAGATTAAAACAGGTCTTGAACTCAGGTATCTTTGCTCCAGAATCCTTACAGGTAACCACTGGGCTACAGAGTAGGAATGGGATGAAAATGCAGATCTTAGCTGGGTGTGGTGGCTCATGCCTGTAATCTCAACACTTTGGGAGGCTGAGGAGGGTGGATCAACTGAGGTCAGGAGTTCTAGACCAGCCTGATCACCATGGTGAAACCTTGTCTTTACTTAAAATACCAAAAAAAAAAAAAAAAAAAAATTAGCTGGGTATGGTAGTGAACATCTGTAATCCCAGCTACTCAGGAGGCTGAGGCAGGAGAATCGCTTGAACCCAGGAGGCGGAGGTTGCAGTGAGCCAAGACCTGGCTATTGCACTCCAACCTGGGCAACAAGAGTGAAACTCCCTATCAAAGAACAAAAAAGAAAGAAAATGCAGATCTTAACCACTCTCTGGAGGACAGGGCAGCTCTCCATTGGAATCAAAGACCTAGAAAACAGGAAGTCTTAAAACCTCAAATGCATATGCGGAAAGAGACACGTAAAGGCATAAATCTGACCTGTCTTTTTGCTTGATCCCATGTGTAGCACATAGGAGGTTCTCAACACAAATGTTTAAATGTGAATTGATGCAGACTGTCCTCCCCAAAAAGGATGGAATGCTGTGTTGCCATCCAAAACCTTATTGAAGTATCTATGTGTCCCACTGGCCTCCGGTGGTTCCAGCCTCTAAATGAAAATGTTTAACATACTCCTTCTGAACCAAATAAAAGGAGCAGCTATCCTATGAAAATTCTACTGGATTCGGGTAACTCGGCTCTTCTTCAAGGGCTAGAGGACCATTGTAAGAGAGTGACGTGATGGGACTAAGACCCCAGAGTTGTAGCAGGATTTAATTTCCACCACTGCTTACAATTTAATCTTAGTTATCCATTGAATTTATCATTTTGAGTAGTGTAGAGAAATAATGTATGCCTTTTGACTGAATGATGTTATTCTAAATATGACAAATGGAAAATTGAAATGTAAAAAAGTATTAAGATTCTTTCAGAATAAAAATACACTATTTTCTAATAGGACATTAGGCTACAAATATGCCATTTAGTGGGATTATAAGACTGAATTTATTATTTAAAAGCTTTATTTAATTACTAACATTTGTTGAAATTTGGTTTTTTCTTCTGTGAATTGAGGTTGGTAGATCTCATAAATTCCTTAATCCTGTGATTTTTAAGTTGGAGTCTACCATTTTATTGCAGCCTTTTTATGGGCAGATAGTCTTCTCTCTCTTATTCATTTATGTATTATTTTGTTCGTTATCTAACCAACAATGAACAGTGTTGCTATATTTAGAAACTATGCTAACAAACAAGGATACAGGAAGGAATAAGAGTACTACTAAACTCACACTACTCTCCCTTTTTACATACCTCCAGACACTAAATAAAGCCAATTGCAAAAGGTATATGATGATAAAGCCGATCAATAGTGAGGAATAAATTAGAAACAGTAGACTCCTAGGAGAAGCATGCACTCAGAATCAGCCCATCATCTCCTAATATAAGGGAGAAAAAGACTACCGCATTTGAATGGTGGTTGGGCTTCAAGAGTATTGCTTACTTTTGCTGATATTCAGGCATGACCAGAAAACCTGTAAAAATATAGAGAGGACTGTTAAGACAAACATTAAAATAAATAAATTTAATGTTTTCATGTTCCTCATTGGATCTCTGGGAAATGAAAGAAAAGAGATATGTAAGTTGATGGGGGATCAATGAATAACTAAATGTTCCTTTCTGAAAGAGTAGTCAGTGGAAATATTTCTTCTTTGGTTGGATACCAGATGGAACAATGTGTCTCTAGGAGTTGAATCACTGATAGATTGAAAGATCTTTAAAGACACAGACTTGGACAGATGCACCTTTGCATTTCTTCCACCCTATCCCAGCGTATTGCAACATATTTCTGTTTACTAGAAGGGTACACTTTTATAAAATGTGTTATATTCAGATATTACTGATATTTGACTCCTGAAATGTTATTTCACCTTTCCTTTATGTCTACTTTGCCTCCTCAACTGCTTCGCAACCTCCTTGATGATAGAAAATGCATTTTTGGTATCTTCTTGCTCTTGGTTGTGTGGATCATCAACGGATCACTGTCTATTATGAAATACACTAAGTTTATCTGTCACAGTCACCATCAGATTCAATAAAGCACTTTTCCCATTATATTAATGTCTATTCTGATGTCTAAGCAAATGTTACTAAAGAGAAAAAATAATTCTGATACAGTTTGAAATCCCGACAATAATATGCCTGTAATGACAGCAATGTTTACAAATAATGAATTCTCTATTAGCAGAAAGATTTAATAATATTATGATATTTGGAATATAAGTGGAGAAAAGCAGGGATCATTAAGGCTATCATAAAACTGTAATAAGCATGGTACATGAGATGGAAAACAAAATTTACTTATAAGTATGTTTAAAAACTTTTACTCAAACTTATTTGAAGCTTTGATATTTTATTTTTAAAAAACAATGTTTGAGATCTGTAATGAGCATATTAAATATCTAATTTCGTAGTGTTAACAACTGAAGCCAGTAGCAGTGAATACAAATGTAGGACTATTTTCGGAAACATACGTTTGCTTTTAGTGGAGCTGTTTATGGATAAGTTCAACAAGTAGAATCATTAATTTTATTGGGTGCAATTTTAAATTAATTATGAGGATTAACAGCACATTTATAGTCAACTTTAAAATGAGTGGGAAGTCTCTCATATGTTGGAATTAAAACTCAAGTTGATTTTATCAATTTCAAGTAAAGAAAATAAAATCTTATATTTGTGAGATAATTGTGAAGCCGCGATATAAAACTTCATCAGAATCATCTGTAAAGATCCACCCATGATGATAACAGTGTCGGTTCTACTAATCCTCAAGTTTAATATTATACACACACACATACTCTCTCTGTCTCTCTTTCCCTCTAACACACACACACACACATACACACACACACACACACACAATAGTCAAAACTTAATCTATACTTTTTGCTTATTCTGTGATTATTTATTGGTTTATCTTAATTTCCTAGTATGTTAGTTTTTTTAAAAAACAACTATGTATATACATGTTTTTAAACCTTGGCTTTTCTCTTTATTCACTTTTATTTGCCTATTCATTTTTGATTCTTTTAAGAATTATGTCTTATTATAGAAGGACTTGCTATATTTAAATATTTAGTTCATATGTATTATCTTTTTAAAAGATATTTAAAAACATTTTTAAAAAACTATTGCAATCATTTTTTCTGTATGATTTAGGCTCTATGAATATTTAGAATTTTTTTTGAAGTTGAACATTTCAAACATTTAATGGAAATTATTTACATAGTCATTTCACCGTTATTTAAAGGAAGTAGTAGGAATTCCATGAAAACTTGTGTTTATGACAAAAGTAAATTGCTAAATTAAATTGTAAGGGTATTTTTAAGTTAGAAGTATAATAAATAGGAGTTAGAAAGAGACAAATATATCTACTTATGAAACATTATTATTGTTAGCTTTAACCTTCTCTGACCCTCACGGACTAGGTAAGAGTCTGGAAAAGACAGAGTTATTCGTCTACCAAATGTTTATTCGCTTTTTCTTGTTTAAGAGACTGAATTCTTCTCAGTGCATCCATGGGCCCAGCTAAAGTACTTCTCCAGACTTGCTTGCAGTTAGGAGTAACTACATGACATTTTCAGCTGATAAAATAATTGAAAAAAAAAGTGAAGGAGAAAGTTTTTCTTCTCTGATTTTTTCCCCAAGTTCCTCTTGAATATTTTTAATAGCATTTTATTCAGGGAAACTTCATGGAGAAGAGGGCTACTGAATATCTGTATAGAGTGTTAAATATTAGGCAGTCAATAATTAACATTAAGACTTCTGTACTGTGGGAAGTAAAACTGTCAACATCCATTTATTCTGGACCTTAGCCATTATATTTTATTATTTTAAATAAGAAATGGGGAAGACCCTCACAATGTACTTAGAAATGGAAGCAAAAAGTTTTTTAAAAAATTAAATTCAGGGGTATATATGAAGGTTTATTACACAGGTAAACTTGTGTCATGGGGGTTTGCTGTACAGATTATTTTATTTTATCACCCAGGTATTAAGCCTAGTACCCATTAGTTATTTTTCCTGATTCTCTCCCTTCTCCCATCCTATACCCTCTAATAGGCCCCATTGTATGTTGTTCCCCTCTGTGTGTCCATTTTCTTTGCACATTATCATGTAAAACTTGCAACTATCTACTAAGGTTTTTATGATAACCGTAATAAGCAACCTACATAAATTCTTTAAGTTTGCTCAGACTCCCTGTAGATGGAGTTGTTGTGCACATTATATTTATTCTGAAAATCCTCTACTTGTTCTCTTCTCTGGGAAAAATTGAAGCACACAGTGACTAGCTCAGTTCTTTTTCACGCCCTACACTGCAGACAATGGTCTAATCCTATCCACTGTCTTCTATCCATCTTTTAATAGGAAAAACAAAAACTAAGAAAATCAGGCACTTAAGCTTTCTAGCTGTTGCAATGTCATTCTTTAAGAGTTCAGGTAAACCCTTACTCTTCTGAGGCTTAGTTTCTTCATCTATATATTGAGGTGGTAGGTTTAGCTGAAGTTAGTTTTTTCAACTTCAGCATTCTCCAATGCCATGGCTAATGTCACAGAAAGCACTCTGGTTACCCTAAATTTTCTTCTGCTGCCCTTTCCAATGAACAATGCTGTCTTCCATCAGAGGTACTTCTTATAGTGTTTCCTGGAGGGATTTTTTTTTTTTTTTAGCATGATTTGCAGAGAATACAAAAGACGTTGTTATCTCATGCTTACTGTTTGGTGAGCAAATTTCACTCCATTGTATTGGCATTTCTCACATCCTGCAGAATCAACATGATACTCTGAACTTCATATATGAATAGGAGCAATCAAAGTATACTATTTTCTGTGAAAAGAATCACCGTGGGTTTGTGCTTTGTTTGGAACTTTGAGTTTAATATCTCTCAGAAAATGTTTCCCTGTATTAAAATGTTAACAACAATTTTCTCCGGGAAGGGAAGGAAGAGGAGGATTGTGGGTGATCTTTTTTTTAATCACTATTATTATCTGTTATCCTGTACTTGTCTTCAGTCCACAGTGATTGCATTTCTGTTATAAATATATAAATTTTATTTTTTAAATTAAATTTCTCATGTAATCAGTAAAAAACAGATAAAATTACTTTCTCAGGAAGATAGCATTTGCATTTGTTTTAATATCTTTCATAATAGCTAATAATGCAATTTGTTTATATTTCTCTATACATGTTATTATAAAACGGCATTAACAACAGTCGTAATAGACCTAAAATGAGTTTAGGCCTATTGATTTCCTAAAACATATTTGCATCTTTTCTCACTTTCTGTCTTCACAGAATTTATGCCACGTGGTTAGGCTCATTATTATTCTGGATATATTAAAAATTTTAAAAAAAGGCAGAGAGAAAGAGATCCAAAATCATTACAAGCACTATATATTTCTACATTAAACAGTTGGTTCAAAATAAACAATGATAGCACAGTGATCAAAAAGGTATAGAAATACAACTTGAGCTAGTTTAGTTCTAGCATTCCATGTGACTACTTGGAGTTTCACTTTCTGTTTAAATTATCACAATTATAAGGCTATTTGAAAATTTCTGGATCTATCATAAAGAAACACACAGACAGTATTAAAATTTCTAGAATTTGTTTTAAAATGGGATTTGCTGTGACTCTCACACTCTATCTCAATCTCTGACTACATATAAATATACACGTAAAATAAACTTCTAAAAATAAAATTAATAAAAAGCATTTCTGATCATCTATAAGCAGAGGCAGATTGACAGTTAATGGATTTAATTATATTGGTTATTGTCCATGAATATTGGAGAAGATCAATTTTGATGCACCCATTGACAACTTTGCAGAAGTTGGGGCTTGATAACAGATATTGCAATGTTAATTCATTGCTATGATAGTAATATGCTGGTATAAGATTTAATTTTTTAAAATATATTATTTTAATTTGAAAGTACAAATCAATTGTCTTTTTTTGAATTGTAAATTTTAATTTTTTGTTTGTTTATACTGGCAGGATTTTAATTTATGTAAAATTTCAATAAAAGAAAAATTTCACTAATCATCTTTTCTGTCCATCATTATTAGTTACTTAATTACTTGAAAATATATTCATTAAAAAATTATCAGCTCTGCGTCTAAATATACAAGGTGCAGCCTGGCAACAGATGTTTTCTTGATGTATTTGATATCAGTAATCAGAAAGAAACACTGTGCCCATTGAAAAGAAACCAACATCCATCAAGGAAACAACTGCAAATTGCAGTACCATTGCATCATCTCACTCTGCATCTTCAGGAACCTGCAATTCCCTTTCCTGGTCCTTGATATAAATTCAATATAATGGATTTGAATGTGTTTAAAAGTCAAATAAATACTACTCCCTTGTCCTATTTCAAAAGCATTCTCTATGTGATATCTTCATTAAATCATCCTGTCTGTTTTTCTTTTTCTTTTTCCTTGTCACCTAAATGAATTAATGCTGTGTCCCTGTGATACTGTTTTTGGGATACCTAGATGCCTTTGTTGAGCTTGCTATATTTTCTGTTAGGCATGTGCACACTTTCATCATTTTATATGGCGATAAAACAATTGGCAGCTAATGTTCATACTTGAGACGAAAATAATATTAAATTTATAAATTTTACCTCTGAGTAAATTTTCTTCTCAAAAGTACTTTAAAAAATTAAATCATACCACTTTGATTAGAACTACTTATCTGAAAAAACATATTTGTCATATCAGACTTTCTGATGTCAAACAGTGAACACCAAATAGAAAAACACAAATAATATCATACAGTTTCTTCATTTCAGTCTAAATTAAACAGAAAGTAATTAACTCACAATTACACATCTGGAGGGGCAAGGTATCTAAATAATTCAAATTGGCAAATTAAAAATAATTTAGATGATCAACACAGATTTTTGTATGTGGGTTTTAAGGTAGATGTTTCATAGTCTGTGCATATGCTTTATAACTAATAAAGACAAATTATCTAATTCAGAAACAAACATCTTAGGTCAAAATATAGAAATTCTTCGTGAGTCTAGAAGAAATCAATGATTACATAATAAAAATACACCAGAACAATAAAACTAACTTCAGAAATGTTTTATAAATCAAAACCCATCCTTCCTCCAAAACGTTTAAGAAGGATATTTTGAAATCTGAAAAGAATCTGTTTTGGTTTGTCTATGTATTTTTTCCTCTCAAAATTAACTTTGATATATAGAGCCCAGTGGATAGTAGACCGTATTCATTGCAGTGACACAATTATGTCTCCAGATTAGACGATAAGGTCATTGGATTCACCTCACTCCTGGGAGCTACCCCTACTCTGAAAGCCAAAGGGATAATTTTATTGCACTTACATACAGTATCATTCCCTCATCCATGTTCATTCATGCTTAGTACTTATTCCTAGATGAATCATTGAGGCCCAGATATGTGAAGTAAGTTACTTAAGGTCAAAATCAAAGTCAAGACAACACAGTAACAACTCCCCTCAATAGACCTTGTCTTTAGCACTTTCCATTACCGTTAATTTTTGCAGTCACCCAAAACCAAAGACAGAGGCCAAGTCAGTTCTTGTAGAACTATAGCCGCTGAGCAAACAACCTCCCTCTGTATACATTTGCTTTGATTGTACTGGAGAATAAATTGTCAGATTTTGAGAAATGCATATAGAAACTCTTCTGCTCAAAGCAGTCCCTGTGTGCTATGGCTTGAGAAGATGAGTCTTGAGGGCACTGTTGACAAACCACTGATTTCATGAGGTATGTTGCTGTAGGTTTTCTCAGAGTCTTTCTAACTTAGAAAGACTACAAGCTACATGCTTTATTCTCCTAGTTACCTGAATTTTCTTGACAGTGATCTCTTAAATAACCAAATTGATTACTAGGGCTGACAGATGTTCTAAGGATGATGACAGAAAAATTACAAGGGAAAGTAACTACTAACGAACTAAACATTAGCTTCCTGAAGTTATAAGACATTTTAAAACATATATTAGTCCTTCTAACTTTCACAAGAATTCTGCAAGACATATATTCCCATTTTATCAAAAAGGAAACTAAAGTTCAGAGATAGGCCACAGCTTGCCCATTGTTAGGCAGTCACAAAAATAGAGTTAAGACCTAGTTGTGGCTGATTTGAAAAGCCATTCCCAATCTTTACATTGCACTGATTCATGTATTTTCATTTGAAGTATATGTTAAGTCCAAACACAACTGATGTAAAATCTTTGGGTAACAGAATAGTCACCAAACTAGCACTCATCTGGGACCTGCCTCAGCCTCATCAGCTTTCTTTGTAGTCCTTGAGTCAAAGCACTTCTATCTCAGAATGGTTAAGTTTGTAGCTTTGAGATCAAAATTGGTGATTAGCTCTGACTGACTTAACCTCACTCCTTTGCTTAGCACTTTCCCGAAGGGTATCGATTTCTAGAAATAAAACTCACTCTCAGCAAGATGCAGTACCTGTTATCTCTCATATTTTTCCTGAACAGCACATTGGAAAGGTTGGCCTCATGGGTGTGCAACCAGAGCAGTCAAACAAAGCTCCACACCCAGAAGGGTCTTATGCTTGGGCTTTAATGCTCTACAGTCATTGTTTTTAAATTCTTAATAAATTAGATTTTAATTTGCATTTTGGCAGTGAATTCCAATGGGTCAATGGAACATGCTCTGGGAGCTTTGAGATTAAGCTCAAGGGAATCCCCTCTTTGGCAGCCTCACTATTTTCTCAGTTCCCTGAGATGAGTTTTCCACTGCATGCTTCACTGCCACCTGGCATTTTGGGTCCCAGTTGGCCTGCTCCTCCCATGCTATCAAGGAACCAATGCTGCCTTGCAACCCTGGAAGGGGCCTGGGCATGTTATAGAGTCAAAGTTAGGTAACTGAGGACTCCAGCTGGGATATGAGGCAGCCTTCTCTGTCTTGGGCTGGCCATGTTGTTTAGCAAGTGAGCCCAGAGCACAGATTACAATCACTTGGATGTGGTCTATCCCTCATGGGTTCAGATAGGCCAACTCATGGGAAAGGAAGATGCCTCACTTTACTTCCGCATCCTGGCTGGTGGGAAGGAGAATCTTCCAGCTGGTGGGTCATGGTGCATACATGCAGATTTGCAGGGTAGGACTGGTGAGCCTGTGAGGGTCTGCACGTGCCTGGGAGTAACCCCTGTCTGAAAGATAAGACATTAAATAGCAAATAAAAAATACCATGACAGGTCAAGAAAGAGACCTGAGAGAGATAAAAAGTTTTATATTTTTGAACAAAAGTAGGTCTCCATATTTTTATTATGCATCAGGCATTGTAAATAATGTAGGCAGCCCTGACACTGATATAAAGGGATTTGGGTTTCTCTGAATAGCAAGTAAATCAGTGAGCATACCTGAGCCAGTTTGCTATCTTTTTCCTGCTCCCTTGCCTGATGAAATCTTGGGGGAAAAAATCTCACCCCTCTGTAGTTCTCTAGTGCATTTACTTTTTCAACTGTATGACAACATGTTTTGTATATTAAAAAGTTATGTTCTATATTATAATTCGGGTTCTTAAAAGGAAAGAGCCACACTTTCTTTCTTTTTTTATTTTTTGGATGAGTGTTCTCCCTGTTCTAAAAATGAAATGTAATAAAATGAATGTATAGTATATATTAGCATTCTGAAACCTGATTAAGGAAATGCTGTTTAGTTCCTCCTTTCCTTTATCTGACACACTCAAAATAAGTCTTCCAAAACTAAACTAAGCAAACGATAATACATTTTACAGAATGGACTCAGATGTAGAATTGTTCAGATTTGAGACCATTATTTCCCTTTTGAATGTAACTGTGTGATGGTCAGATGAGTCACTCACTCCAGAAGCAGTTACTGAGTATCTACTGTACACCTATCTCATACTAGTTGCAAGGAAAAGGAGAATGAATGAACTCATACTTACTGTGCCAGACACTGTGCACACTCAGTCATTTCCTCCTCACAACAAATTAAAAGGTAGATATGGTTGGCCTGGCTTTCTAAACAAAAACATCAAGGTTCAATTTGTTAAGGTAAAAAAGTCAATTTTCACCTAGAAAGTGGGAAGGTCATTCAATGGTGATGTTAATGAAAAACCTATCATTGACAGTGACTGATTTTTTTGTTTGGTATTAACATGAAGGCTCCACATTTAGGTTAACCTATCACACCCTCCCCTCTCATGTTTATTCTGTACTCCTGGCAGGAGAAGCAGAATACAGCACTTAGCACCTTTCTGTGGTTATCTTTAAAATAAATGATGATGTTGAATGTGCACATCGCAGTGTTATTCTCAGCAACTTGTAATCAAAGCCCCTCCTGTTTCTATTAGAATTTGTCAATTGAAGGGCATTGTTTCTAACACCCAGGAATAAAGAGCCATTGAGAACACACTTTCAGTTAGGAAAGAACTGGCTGCGTTTGTCCTAGAGAAGGAGAAAGATGTTTCTTACTAACCTAACATCTAGCCACTCCAGTGTTGGTCATGTTACGTCCTGCTTGGAAAAATAACATTCTGCCCATGTCCAAGTTCAAGCTCTTAAGGATGTCTCTTGTGCTCCCTTCCTTAACAAGTGCGGCTGATGTGTTTTCCCCTAGAAATTACTTAGTATTTTACAGAGGCTTTGAGGAGAAATTATTGTAATGCTAATTAGCTAATTTACAAACATTAATTTACCAATTCTCAAAAGACATATGGATAAAAAGTAGGCTATTCTATGCTAGTCTAGCAATGAGAAAGTTCTAGTTAAATAATTCATCCTATCAAGGTCATATTCTCTGTCAAAGAACAAGGAAGGATAGCTGAAAGAGAAAAGACCAAACTGGCTGACTTCTTCATTGAGCAAAAATCTATTTCTTCTTTAACTCCAAGTAGAGGTCTTATTTTTCTGCTCACCTTTTCCTTGTTCCAATCCATGTAACTCCATCCCTGAAGTTGTCCCTTGTGCTCTAACTCATATGGATATCTCCTTTCTCCAGTACATTTTCATCTATATTACTCAAATCAGTTTGCAAGTGTGTTTAATAATATAATGCACATACTTATTATTTTCCCAGATTAATCTTTTGGAGGACAGAGAGAAAGGCCACGCTGGATTGGAAACTCCTTCATTCTCAGTACACAGTGGGAAAACTACTTAACAATTTCCAGTTTGATTTTACAGACTCCATATTGCTTTCACTAGACATGAGAACTAATTATTATTACTCCACCAAGCACATGTGAAAATTGAGGCTTTGTGTGGCTAAAATGTTTCCTGGGATCATGTAAATAATATGTGACAGAGTAGGGTTACATCTCCTACTATTCTTATGCAAAAAGAGATAATATTAGTATGCTTCCAAGTTTTTAAATGAGAAAACCTAGGCTCAGAAGAAGACATTGCTTGCTGAAGATGAAAAATCATGTTACAGAGAAGTAGTATGGTATTATAAGAAAGAGAAGACATGAGCAATTAACTACCAAAAGGAAGCCTGCATAAAATGGGTTGATATGCCAGGGGCAGTTGCCCTTGTATGAGTCTCAAAGCAGCTGAACAATAGCCTTTTTGGACCCTGTGTGCTGCTACCTTCAAAATAATCTTAGAGGCTGGAGCTGCAGTACAGATCTGTAGATTGTATGAACAGGTGGGGCAGATATGATGGGATGAAATACGTAGGAATAGTCACCATTGGTAACTCTTCCACTTTGCTACACCTGTGAAGTTAAATATTTCAGTCTTATCATATGGACCTTATCCACTGGACAACCACCACCATTTTTTGAGAGCTCACCAAGTTCTAATTCCAGATAAGTGCTTTATGACCATTAACTTGATTCTTGAGTTATTATGCAGTAAGGGTTGTTTTCCCCATTTTACAGTTTGAGAAAAGAAGCTTGCACATGCATTTATTCATTAATTCATTAGACAGATAATTAATTTCCATTGTGTGCCAAAAACAGTTCTCAGTGCTGGCTAAGAGTTATGGACCTAGTAGACAAGACATCTTGTTTCCTCATGGAGCTTATAATACAATAGTTAAAGAAAAACAAGGAGGTAAATGTAGATATTTGTGATTTTTATTTGAGAAAGTAACAGATTGCTATTATGAAAGATAATTGGGATCATGACTGGAAAACTATGTGTGAATGCCTAGAAAAGGTGATCAGGAAAGGTCACATTCTAACTTGAAATCTGAAGCATGAGGAGACTTCTTTTCCAAGAGCTGATGGCAGGGCCATTTAAACTCACTTGACAGTAAAGATTAAAGTTCTGACATAGAAGAGATTTGGGTGTTTTTAAAAGTTGAATTGGCTTGGCTGGCTAGATCTGTTCGAACATAGAGAAGATGATGGCATAAGATGGCACTTTAGAACAGGTAAAGGAAGAGAAATGAGAAGCTATTTAAGAGACTTGGTAAGGTGAAGAGGAATGAAGGAAGAAGGGGGGTTGATAGTGTCCCATAGATACAAGAGAAGCAGCTAGAATTTGTGGCCAAATCTGACCTCAAATCCACGTGCTTGACCATTTAATTCCTACACCTTTAACACTAAATTCCCAGCTTGACAAAATTCCCACCTCGACAAAATTGATTGACATAGTCTTGTGATTGTATGGGAGTCAGAGAACATGATGTTTAACCCAGAGAAATTGAAGCCCAGAGATGTTGCGTTCCAGAGTCGCAAGACTAGTCTGGGTGTTAGGAAGTAGAGTGGGTAGAAAAAAGCTTGGCCCAACATAGTGGGGTTGGGAGTCCGAGAGACAGTAAGTGAAACAGAGACAACAGAAGAGAGAAGAGAGAGAACAGAGAAAAGAGAATGAACTAAATTATCACATCTTAAAGCTAAAACAGATCCTTGACTCCAATTAGACTAAACCATCCTGTTGCTGAATCTGAGAGGTTCAGTGATTGACTAAGATTTTACAAGAAATATGAGCATGACTACACTAGAATCCAGTTGCCCAGATACTTGAGAATGAATGTAAACAAGTGACAAACAACAAAATATAGCAAATGTTGAAAATACATATGTGTTTTGTAATGAGTCTGGTTAAAATATGACTACAGGCTAGGTGAGAACACAGAGAATGACTATGCTTGAAATTAAGGTAAAGATAGTTTTAATTATCTCCACTGTGAAATGATTTGCAGGTAATTTGTAAGAGCTTGAAGCAGAAAACAAACACTTCTCTCCCAATGCAGGTGATATGTTGTTGCATATGTTCGATTTTCACTGTACTCTATAATGTAATAGCTTTTGGACTTGAGAGTTTAGTCATTACAAAGTAATTGATCTAAAATTAATAAATCCATACTGCAAGGGGGTAAAGGTAGAGAAAAGCAGTTTTAATCCCTATTTTTCCAACTTTTCTCCTGAAAAAATGACTGCTCTTATTATAAAATAGTTGTTTTATTTGATCAGGTCATTATCTTTCCAAGCCTTTTCATCACCTTATCATTTAGTGGCCTATCAATCTCCTTTCTACCCTCTTTCTCTTTGGGGAAAGATTTATACACCACTCTCCAAACTACGGAAAAACCAGAAGCATCTTTAAAGGGAAATATAACAGATACCTCAAAAGATTTATGAAAGCATTTAAAATTGTTTAAAAATGTTACCGAAAAATGGTTGAAGAAACCCAGCATAGTAATTTACACAGAGTAAATGTCTTCCTATGAGTAAGCTCCACCCTCTGTGTTTTCATGCCTAATTCATCTCAGCATCAATTTCTCCTGTGTATGTTCCATTATAAACTAGTCTGTTTTTTTAGTAAGTTCAACTACCAAGTAATCTAGAATGCCCTGCAATTAACAGTCAAAGTTAAATGGCACATTTGTTTGAAAAGGCAGCCAGTTAATTTAGTACTTTTAAAATAATAACCTCTTTTGTTAAGTGCAAGGTAATAATGATTCCAAGTTAGTATTGAATCTGATTTCCAGGAATGATTATGCCTAATGCAACTTGCATCTAAAACACCATCGGCTATGTGTCTATAAGGAAAGCAATTCATCTAAAAGACTTGATATACTTACAGTTTGTCTGATTATTTTACATACAGTAGAATTACATTTAACAGGGCTCATTTACTAAAAAAAAAAAAAAAAAAAAAATCCTTTGGCCACTTATTGGTCCATCCTAGGTTTTCAGGGTGCAGAAAGAAATAAGGAAATGCTGTTGTCTTTTAATTGCTAATAGTTTTTTGTTTTATGGATTTATTGGATGGATGGGGAATAAGGTGGATTATCATTTTGATATGGGCTGAAACATATCTCCATCAAAAACATCAAGCAGAATTCAAGATTGATATTATTCAGTCATAATAATATTATAAAAAATAATTAATAAAATTTAGACGTATATATTGTTCCCATATTCACCATACATCATTTTATTTCTATTTCTTATCTAGTATATTTAGCAAATATTTAACTAGTTCCTGTAATTTTCATAGGTGTATCAAAAATGAATAAGAATAAATAAGTAAATACTTAGTATGAGTTAGGTCCTTCAAATATGGCATTTAATCCTTGTAACTCACAAGAAACAAAATAAGCTAAATGGAGAAAGTGGCAATTGAACTGATTCTTCAATACACAATAGCCTCTAGCTTACAGGAAAGAAGAGGGCATGTGTGTATGTCTGTGTGTGTGTGCATGCGTGAGTGGGTATGTGTGTGCATGTGTGTGTGTAGGTGACTGAGGCCAGGATACGGAGTACAAGTATTTAAGAATCTCAAACCAAAGGGTAAATAGAAACAAAAACCTTGACACAGAAAACTATTCAGAGCATGGCTATTTAAGAATAAGGCACACTGCGAAATGATTGGAGCATAAGGCATGTGTAAAGCAAGGCAAATATCCTGACCCCTTTGACTATTATACCTGAATAAAGAAGACTAAGATGGTGAAACAGAAGGTAACCCACTCATATTCCCCCCACCAAAATAAGAACTCTACACCCATCCATAGCCTCATGACTCAGGCAGGAGTTTGTGAAACCCAAGTGGAGCCAAAGACCTTGAAGGATCATTTCCAGAGTGCAGACTGACACTCAGGTAGCTTATCCACTATGCTTCCTCCCTAGTTCACATCTGGAAATGGCCCGGTCTTCCCAGAGGTTTGGTTACAGCTCAGTTTGTTCTCGAGCCTGCAACCAAAACCATCTGCCAAGGAATCCAGGAGTTATACAGTCCAGTGCGTTGGTGGACAGGCTTGTCTGCCCAGTAATATCACTCTAGGAAGTGAACCTGAGAGTGGCCCTGTGGCTTAACTCCAGTTCCACTCAGCAGAAGTCGCAGCTCAGAGCTATGTGCACAAGGATCCAGAGGGAGATTCACTTAGATTTTTCAGCCCAGGAGTCTGAGCCTCCTAGGTGAGTTCATTAATCTCCTTCTGATAGCAAATCTAGGGGACCCAGTTTCAGCTCCAGCCCCTTCTGCTGCAGTCAAGGAACTATCCCGTCTTTGCAGGGTCCTCCTGGAAGATGCATGCCCCTCTGAACCAATGAGATCGGGCTCTTCAGCTTCTGTCCCACAATAGGTGATGAAGGGGTATAGACCCAGCTCCAGTCCTTCTACTGCAGAGACCTATCCTGCCTGCACAGGGACTTGCTGGGAGACTCGTGCTCCTCTGAACCAAAGAGATGAGGATCTCCAGCTTCATCCCACAGCAGATCCTGAGGGGACCCACTCTCAGCTCCAGTCCCTGCCTGCTGCAATCAGGAAACTATGCTATCTGTTTAAGAATTTGCTAGGCAAAATGCACCCTTCTGAGTAGAGATAATACTTTCCAGCTTCTATCCCATAGCAGATACCAAGGGGGCTCAGTCTCAGTTCTGGCCTTTCCTGTTAAAACAGAGGAAATATCCAACTTGTGCAGGGACCTGCTGGGTAATGTATGCCCATCAGGGCCAATTACACAGGCCCATCAGCCTCCTTCTCAAAGCAGATCCTGAAGGGGCCCAGTCTCAACTCCAGCACCTTTCACTACAGTCAGGGAACCACCCAACTCATGTGGAGACCTGTTGGGAAACATGCTTGCTTGGGTCACCAGGACAGTCTGCTGGTCTCTGATCCTCAGACAGCATTCTCACACAACTCAGGTCCTTGGTTGGTCTTCCCCAGGTCCATCTGGCCCCAAAAGATACATCAGTCTTGGAGTCCTCATGAGACTCACAGCCAGCCAGGGCTTATAAAATATCTGTTAGTGCTGAAACAGCTGCAGTGGTCACAAGTTCAGGAAACTTGCCAGTCTGCTTAGAATCCCTGGAAGGCCCTCTGAAGAAGGACAAACACAAAGTCAGAATACAAACACTAAAATAAATACCTAATCCCTCAATGCACAGATATCATTGCACGTCCAAACACCAAGAACATTCAGGGGCATATGACCTCACCAAATGAACTAAATGAGGTAATGAGGTGCCAGAGACCAAACCTAAAGGGGTGGAGATGTGTGATCTCTCAAATAAAGGCTTCAAAATAGTTGTTTTAAGGAAGTTCATTGAGCTTAAACAAAATGCAGAGGAATAATTCAGAAGTTTATCAGAGAAATTTAAGACAGATTGAAATAATTTTTTAAAAAATCAAACAGAAATCTTAGAGATGAAAAATACAATGGATGAATTAAAAAATACAACAGAGTATTATCAACAGAATTGACCAAACAGAAGAAAGAATCTGTGAGCTCCAAGACAGACTATTTGAAAATATACAGAGGAGAAAAACTTCAAAATAAAGGAATGAGCAAAGCTTTTGAGATCTACGAGATAACATAAAAAGGGCAAATATTTAGGTTATTAATGTGAAAAAGGGGAAATGAGAAAGACAAAGTAGTGGAAATAAATTAAATGTTATTCAAAGAAATATTTAAAGAAACAATAACAAAATTTTTCAAACCTGGGGAAAGAAATAAATATCCAGGTAATAGAAGGTCAAAGGCAACCAATCAAATTCATCCTAAATAAGAATACCCCAAGACCTATTACAATCAAATTCTCAAAGGACAAAACATTGAGAGATCCTGAAAGCAGCAAAAACAAAGAAGGAAGCCGCATATAAGAAAGATCCAGTACACCTGGCAGCAGGCTTCACAGTAGAAATCTTATAGGCCAGGCAAAAGAGGGACAGTATATACAGAATGCTGAAAAAAAAAATCCCAGCCCAGAAAATTGTACCCAGAAAAGCTATTCTTCAAAAATGAAGAAAGAGGCTGGTTCCAGAAAATAAAAGTTGAGTGACTTTATTGCTACCAGATCTGACCTACAGGAAATGCTAAGGGGAGTTCTTCAAACAAACAAACAAAAAAAAAGAATCCTAACATGATTGTTACACTAATATTGTAACCACGGCATGTAAACCACTAATGTCTTTACTAAGAAGGTTAGAAGACAAAACTATTAAATATAATAATAACAAAAACAATTTGTTAAGAGATAGGCAATGCTAAAAATGTGAACTGTGACATTAAAAACTCAAAATATAAAGAAAGAAGGGGGTTAATGCATATAGGTTTTGTTTTTGCTTCTTTTTTTGTTTTCATTTTAAATTTTGCAGTCAAAATTAAGTTTGTATCAGTTTTAAATAACTTGTTATAATGATAGAATTTTTTTGTAAGCCTTGTGGTATCCACAAAGCAAAAACTTACAATAGATACACTAAAAATAAAAAGGGACAAATTAAAATATATATTACCTGAGAAAATTGCTTAAGCACAAAGGAGGATATTAAGAAAAAAAAGAGAGGAAAAGAGAAGACATTAAGAAAGAAAGAGAAGAAGAGAGAAGCAAGAAAACAAGTAGAAAGCAAGTAACAAAATGGCAGTAGTTAGTCATTACCTATTAATAATAACATTGAATATAAATAGACTGAATTCCCCAATAAAACATATACAGTGGTTGAATGAATTAAAAAGCAAGACTCAACTATATGCTGCTAACAAAAACTCATTTTACCTATAAAGACACACATAAACTAAAAGTAAAGAGATGGAAAAACATATTCCATGCAAATGAAAACCAAAAAAGAGCAGAAGTGGTTATACTTATTTCAGATGAAGTAGACTTTAAGCTAAAAGCTATAAAAGGAGACAAAGAAGGTCATTGTATAATGATATTATATAATTATATAATGATTATATATAAATATTTATATATAAAAAATATAAAACAAATAATAAATCTAAAAAGAGAAATAGACTGCAATACAACAATCATAGGAGACTTCGACATCCCACTTTCAGCAATGGACAGATCATCCAAGCAAAAAATCACAAAGAAACACTGAAGTTAAATTATAGTCCTTAACAAATTTTAAAAAGTCAGAATCATATCAAATATCTTTTCTGACCACAAGAGAATAAACCTAGAAATCAATAACAAATGCATCTGTGGAAACTAAACGTATATGAAAAGTAAAAAACATGTTCCTGAATGACCAATGGATCAATGAAGAAATTAAGAAAGAAATTTTTTAAATTATTTTTAAAAATAAAAATAGAAACACATATGCCAGAACCGATAGAATACAGCAGAAGCAGTTCTAACAGGGAATTTTATAGCAATAAGATCCTACATCAAAATAGTAGAAAGATTTCAAATAAAAAATCCAATGATGAACCTCAGGGAACTAGAAAAGCAAGAACAAGCCAAACTTAAAATTAGTAGGAGGAAAGAAATAATAAAACTCAGAGCAGAAACAGTGAAATGAAGGCTAAAACAAACAAACAAACAAACCCAAAGATCGATAAAACAAAAAGTCATTTTTAAGATAAACAAAATCAATAAACTTTTTGCCAGATTAATTAAGAAAAAAGAGAGAAAGCCCAAATAAATAAAATCAGAGAAGAAAAAGAAAACATTATAACAGATACCACAGACATTGAAAGGATTATTAGAGACTACTATGAACAACTATACACCAAAAAATTGGAAAACCTAGAAGAAATGGATACATTTCTGGACACATGCAACTTACCAAGGTTGAACCATGAAGAAACAGAAAACCTGAACAGACCAATAGCTAGTATGAAATTGAAATAGTAAAAAAAATCTCACATCTAAGAAAAGCCCAGAACTTGGCATAGTCACTGCTGAATTCTTCCAAACCTTTAAAGAGAACTAATACCTATTCTACTCAAACTATTGTATAAAATCAAAGTGGAGGGAATACTTCCAAACTTATTCTAAGAGGCCAGCATCATCCTGATACCAAAACCAGACAAAGACATAAAGAGAAAACTACTGGTCAATAACCCTAATGAATATAGGTGCAAAATCTCTCAGCAAAATACTAGCAAATGAAATTCAACAAATTTTAAAAATCATTCACCATGCTCAAGTAAGATTCATACCAGGGAGGCAAGGGTGGTTTAGCACACTCAAATCAGTAAATGTGATACATCACAAAGGACAAATCAAAGACAAAAACCATACGATTTTTTTAAATGGATGCCAAAAAAGCATTCGATAAAATTTAACGTCTCTTCATGATAAAAATTTTCAGTAAATTGGGTATAGAATATACCCCAACACGATAAAGGCCATATATTAGAAACCCATGACTAGGCTGAGGCGGGTGGATCACTTGAGGTCAGGAGTTTGAGACCAGCCTGGCCAACATGGCAAAAACCCATCTCTACTAAAAACACAAAACTTAGATGGGCATGGTGGCATGGACCTGTAATTTCAACTACTTGGGAGGCTGAGACACGAGACTCTGTCTCAAAATAAATAAATAATAAATGAACAAACAAAAAACCCACGACTAATTTCATACTTAATAGGAAAAATAAAAATCCTTTCCTCTAAAATCTAGGACAAGACAAAGATGTCGACTTTCACTACTTCTATTCACCATAATGATGGAAGTCGTAGCCAGAGCAATTAAGGAAGAGAAGGAAATAAAAGGCATCCAAACTAAAAAGACAAAAGTTGAATTATCCTTGTTTGCAGATGATATTATATTATACTAAGAAAAATCTAGACTCCACTAAAAAATGCTTAAAACTACTAAAGGAATTCAGTAAAGCTGCAGGATTCAAAATCAACATATGAAAATCAGCAGCATTTATATATACTAACAATGATCAATCTGAAAAATAAATCAAGAAAGTAGTTATGTTTACAATAGCTACAACAAGGAGAAATATCTAGGAATAAACTTAGCCAAAGAAGTGAAAGATTTCTACAAAGAAATCTATGAAGCACTGATGAAAGGAATCAAAGAGGGCACCAAAAAATGGAAAACTATCCTATGCCTATGGAGTGGAAGAATTAATATTGTCAATATACATATACTACTCAAAGTGATCTACAGATTCAGTGCAATCCCTATCAAAATTCCAATGACATTATCAACAGAAATTAAAACAAAAATTTCAATTTGTATGGAACCACAAATGACTTGAATAGCTAATAGAACCCTGAGCAAAAAGAACAAACAACGCATCACACTACCTAATCTCAAATTATACTACAAAGCTATAGTAGCCAAAACAGCATGCAACTGGCATGAAACCACATACATAGACCCATGGAACTCAATGGAGAACCCAGAAATAAATCAACACCCTTACAGCCAACTCATTTTTGATAAAATCACCAATAATATACATTGGGGAAAGAACAGTCTCTTTAATAAATGGTGCTGGGAAAACTAGATATCCATATATAAGAAGAATGAAACTAGATACCCACCTCTCACTATAAACAAACATCAACTCAAAATGTACTAGAGAATTAAATGTGTGACCTTAAATTATAAAACTATTAAAATAAAACTTTGAAGAAACACTTCAGTACATAGGCCTGGGCAAATTTTTTGGCATAAGAACTCAAAAGCACAAGCAACAAAAGCAAAAATAGACAGATAGGATTACATCAAGCTAAAAAGCTTCTGCACAGCAAAGGAAACAATAAATAAAGTGAAGAGACAACCTATACAATGGGAAAACACATTTGCAAACTATTCATTCAATTAAGGCACTCATGTCTGGAATACACAAGAAACTCAAACAAAGCCAGAAATAAATAATACAATTTAAAAATGGGCAAAGGATCTGAATAGATGTTTTTCCAAAGAAGATGTAAAAAAATGGACAGCAGGTATATAAAAATATGTTCAGCATCTCTAATCATAAGAAAAATGCAAATCAAAACGATAATTAGATATTATCTCTTTTCAGTTAGAATGGTTATAATTAAGAAGACAAAAAAAATAATGCGGGTGAGGATGCAGAGAAAAATAAACTTATATATTGTTGGTGGGAAGGTAAATTCATACAGCCATTATGGAAAACAGTATGAATGTTTCCTAAAAAAGCTAAAACTAGACCTACAATATGAACCAGCAATGCCATTACTGGATATATATCCAGTATGTTGAAGAGATATCTGCACTCCCATGTTTATTGCAGCATTATTCACAGTAGTCAATATATGAAATCAACCTACATGTCCATCACCAGATGAATAGAAAAATAAAGTGTGGTTTACATACACAATGAAGAACTATTCAGCCATAAAAAAGAATGAAATCTTGTCATTTGCAGTAACATGGATGAACATGAAGGACATTATATTACGTGAATGAAGTCAGGCACAGAAAGTTAAATACTCCATGTTCTCCCCCATATGTGGAAACTACAAAAGTTGATGTCTGAGAAGTAGAGTATAATAATGTTTACCAGTGGCTGAGGAAGGTAAAGGATGCAGGGGAGAAGTACAAAGTAGTTAACAAATACAAAATTATAGCTGGATAGGAGGAATAAGTTCAATTTTCCATAACATTGTAGGGAGACTATAGTAACAATAATTAATTGTATATTTTCAAATAAAAGAGAGGATTTTGTTATAGACCTGAAAAAAATGATAAAGATTTGAGTTGATAGATATGCTAATTACCATGATTTAATCATTGCACATAATATTCATGATTAGAAATATCACACTATATTTTAAAAATAATTTAGTATGTGTCAATTGATATATACACATACACACACACACACACACGCATATATAATTACAACAAAACAAAACAGAGTATCCTCATCTTTGATGTTAAAACTGGAAATTTGCTTCTTCCATTGACCTGCTAATTGTAGAGCATAATTAATCCTTGACTCTTTGCACAAACCCTGGACACAGCTCTGAGTGGACCTACCAGCTTGCTGCCTGTATATGAGGATTCAAGGATTCTGCACAGTAACATTTAAGGATTTCAAAGTTAAGAACATTAGTGCTACATCCAAACTAAAAGAAAAAGAAGTATTGTAGTAAGGTGGAATAAATCTATTGATTGGAATCATGTCATTGAGGCCAGACAGCAGGGCTAAAGAAATCCCCTAACCCAGCACAATTACCACTATCCTGTTCTCACTAGGATTTTCTCTCTCAAAAATTGAATAGAAGAGGATAGGACAAACATATAGACCAGCTTGGCTACAAAACAATTGATTTTTCTTTTGAGCTCAGGAAAAGAAATTAAGAACCCATAGACAAGAATGTGAAAACAAAAATAACCTAACCAAAGTGCCAGTGGAAGGAATTGCTTCACAGCAGTCAACTATGCAACCATTACTAACCAAAAATGATGGCACATTCAGTTTATATAACACTCAGTCTTCTCAGAAATATTTGAGAAAATACAGAAAGAGCGTACACCTATCTTCCATCTCATTGAGTTCAACTTAAGATCACCAGAATCCACTTATATGAATGGAAAAAAAAAAAAGAAAAGAAAAGAAAAAAAAAAACCTTGTGAAGTTTATTTTCACCCTAGAAGTTTCCAGTTACAGAGCATCTATGTTCAATGAATAGCTCAGAAAGACTTTTCTTTTACTTTGAATAAATATTTAAAGAGAAAAAAAAAACACACAATTCAAGCATTGAAAGTAGGCTAACTTAAAAACAAACAACAAAAACAATCAAATCAGAGTATTGAATTACTCTTCTCATGAGATTAGAGAAGCCCAATCATTTCTACAGATCAGAAGCTATAATTTTAGCCACAAATAAGTATTGTTAGTAGAAATGTAAAGTGGTACTACAACCAAGCATACAAAACTAAGTGCAGCTCCTCCATGAAAATGGTAGAATCAGCATTTAAATAAGTGTTCACTTCTAAATAAGAGCAAACTATTAGCCTTATATAGTGTTAAACAGCTTAGAAATATTACCTTATTTGTGCTTCAAAACAGCTTCTAATACTAAGGCAATTGTATACATGTTACAGGTGAATAAAGTCCCTCAGAGAGCTTCCCAAATCCACATGGCTAATTTATAGTAAAGCTTGTGGTACCCAGCACACTTACCTCTCCAAGGCAAATCATTAGATGACAGATATGATATTAGATTCTAAACATCTGATGCTACTGATTTCACTGGATCTTACAAGGAAGATATATTTTGTGACTTTACATTGTAATCCTTTTTTTCTGTAACTTGTATTTCATAAGTCACACTATGCAGTAAATAAGTATAAAGTCACAGTAAGAACACAAAATAGCATTTCCTGAATTATCACTCATGTCATGGAAGTTTCAGGCACTCATATTTCTTTTAAATATTTATGATACCAAATAGGGTAGAGTCTTGTGTGCTCCAGAAATAATTATCCCTAAAAATCTTGGATCTTCTTTTTTTCCTAAGCCAAAGTTATCAATACCAATTGTACTAGAGCAAATGTTCATAAGAATACTAGTGGAACAGTTCTATCATTTTTACCATTACTTTATTTCCAGGTTTCATATGTCAATCCTTGGGACTGGGCTAGGAGAACCATCAAAGTGGCAGATATTTCAATATTTTTTTTGGTCATCCTCCTATCAGATCCATCTCTCAACAGATGCAGGGTGGAACTATTCTGTCTTCTAAGTGAGCCTGAGATATCAGAATGAATTTTAATTAAATCCATATAAATGTAGGTAAAGCACACCTAGATTGATAAAATATTTTTACAATCACTTATAGAAGACCTTTCAGCAGCAAATTACTCTCCTATGTTATGTAGACACAATGACAAAGAAGACAGGCCTAGTTTCTGATACTATGAATATTTCAGTATGGGTGAGAGAGAAACGTGAAACATTATCACATCAAGTAATGAAGTTACATTATAATCATGACTGCAAAATTACACAATATATTATTATAACTGGCATGAGCACTTGGAAACATATAATTAGGGGAATTAATCTAGTCTTGTAGAGCAAGGGGAGGACGGGGAGAAGGTTAGGTGGAGTTTATCTAAACAAGGAAATAGTTAAACAAAAAAAAATCTAAAATTATTAAAAGCAGGCTAGAAAAGAGAGTAGTTAAAGATATGAAAATAATGTCTATATTATATTGGGTAAATAATGGCATCATATTAAATTGTATGTAAAGCATAGTATCAGTTAAGTGAAAATGCTTTTAAAAAGATTAAAAATAGATAAAACAAGATATAACTTGAATTTTTTTTTTTTTTTTTTTTGAGACAGAGTCTTACTCTATTTCCCGTGCTGGAGTACAGTGGCACGATCTTGGCTCACTGCAAACTCTGCTGCCTGGGTTCAAACAATTATCCTTCGTTAGCCTCCCAAGTAGCTGGGATTACAGGCACCTGCCACCGTGCCTGGCTAATTTTTGTATTTTCAGTAGAGACGGGGTTCACCATCTTGGCCAGGCTAGTCTTGAACTCCTGACCTCATGATCCACCTGCCTCGGCCTCCCAAAGTGCTGGGATCACAGGCATGAGCCACTGCACCTGCCCATAACTTGACTATTTCTGAAGGTTGCTATTATTATTTATTTTAAAAATAGATTTGTATTTAAATATTTGTATTATAATATTTAAATAAGAAAACACTTAGAAGCAGGAAAATGAACTAGGCTTCCTTGGAGAGAAGGGATATTTTTCAACTACAGTTGACCCTTGAACAATATGATTTTGAACTGCATGGATTCATTTATATGCTAATTTTCTTCCATCTCTGCCACCCCTGAAACAGCAAGACCAAGCCCTCCTCTTTTTTTCTCCTCCTCAGCCTGCTAAAGTGAAAGCAATGAGGATGAAGACCCTTATGATGATCTACTTCCACTTAATGAACAGTAAATAAATTTCCTTTTTCATAATTTTCTTAATAACATTTTCGTTTCTCTAGCTTACTTTAAGAAGGTAATATATAATACATATTTTATGGAAAATGTGTGTTAACTGTTTATGTTATCAGTAAGGCTTCTGGTCAACAGTAGGCTAATAGTAGTTAAGATTTGAAGGAGTTGCAAGTTATACATGGGTTTTAATCTGCAAAAGGGTCAATACCCTTAACCCCAACATTGTTCAGGGGTCAAGTATACATGTTTGTCTTCATTATCTATACCAGTTCATTTAGGAAAGCAAACTTAGTAAAGAAGATATCCTAGATTAAAGTATACGAAAAACCCAATGCAAATTGTTAGTACTGTGCGTGTGTGCACATGGAAGTCATTCATTTAAACATGAGATTTCATGGTCACTATTTGATGTGTTTGAAATACACCTTCTCTAAATTCATTCATCTGGTCATCATTAAATACGAACTCAGAGAGAATATTGAGGAATGTGTGAAAGCCATCTTATTTTTATGACTAAAAATTTAATTTTCAGAAATAAAAGTGGAAGTAAATTGGACAGAAATCAATACTGGCACTTATAAAGTATCTAATATATGCCAGCAACTGCTCACTGTTTGCTCACACATATCATTTTATTGCTTTTCACAAAACCCCTGAGAGCAAGGTTTTATTATACTAATTTACTAAATAAGATCAAACTGAGCCATAGAAAGGCGAATTATTAGTTCAGCCTCATAAATTAGCAACATCAAAACTGTGTTAAGGCCACTAGATGCCAAGTCTTAAAATTACTATGGTGATTCTCTACTTCTATATATTAAACTATATTTTTACCCTCATATATAATTTCAAATGAAAGTAATATAAAACCATACTACATGTGTAAGCAAGTCAGCCAATATTCTAATTTTCCCCCAAACCTATTTTGTTGTTTATGTCTGAAATAACAGACATCATTTCCTTTTTTTTTTTTTTTTTTTTTTTTGAGATAGAGTCTCACTCTGTCACCCAGGCAATAGTGCAATGGCGCAATCTCGGCTCACTGCAGTCTCCGCCTCCTGGGCTCAAGCGATTCTCCTGCCTCAGCCTCTCGAGTAGCTGGGACTACAGGCACGCAACACCACACCTAGCTAATTTTTGTATTTTTAGTAGAGATGGGGATTCACCATGTTGCCCAGGCTGGTCTTAAACTCCTGACCTCAGGTGATCCACCAATCTCGGCCTCCCAAAGTGCTGGGATTACAGTTGTGAGCCACCGTGCCCAGCCAGATACCATTTCTTAAAAGAATAATAATGTTGGGGCCGGGGGCGGTGGCCACGCCTGTAAGCCCAGCACTTTGGGAGGCCGAGACAGGTGGATCACGAGGTCAGGACGTTAAGATCATCCTGGCTAACACGGTGAAACCCCGTCTCTACTAAAAATACAAAAAAATTACCCGGGCGTGGTGGCGGGCGCCTGTAGTCCCAGCTACTCGGGAGGCTGAGGCAGGAGAATGGCATGAACCCGGGAGGTGGAGTTTACAGTGAGCAGAGATCGTGCCACTGCACTCCAGCCTGGGCAACAGAGTGAGACTCCTTCTCAAAAAAAAAAAAAAAAAGAGTAATAATGTTGCTTGTGCCCAAGCATGTCCTTGGCATGCCTATTAGCCTAATGACAAAGCTAGATTTTAGCACTGGCCATACCTGTTCAATATGTCATTCTTAATATTGAGTGTGACTTGGGGTTTGGAATAATGATGTTAAGGGAGAGAAGAGTTTCCAAAAATAAAATGTTAGAAGGGATAAAAAGAAGAGTGGTCTAAAATAAGAAATCTTATTCACGCTGAATAATTGAAGGCATTTTCTCCTTTTGAACATTTATTGAGCATTTCCTGTTTGCAAAATAATATAATAGGCTCTGAGGACATGGAGATGAATGAGGTGTGAAATTTGCATACTATTGGAAAAGAATTACCGGTAAAGAGACAATGACAACGCGATGCTACACACTATGGAAGAAACAAGGAGAGATTAAGGTACCTAATCCAGGTAAATGTGGTTTTAAAAAAATGCTTCTACTAGGTGATGATACTTGAGCAAGTCTTTGCCAACTGAACTAGAGGTTCAGAGGCAAGAAACCATGGCCGTAGGAGAAAATGTTGGACACTCCCCATGGTTGGAGCTTAAGTGTTGATGGGAAAGTTGTCTTATATAAACCTGAAAGACAACAGAGCCCAAGTCATAAAGGAATTGGTAAAACCAAAAGAAATCAGGCTTCCTCCTAAAAACAATGGGATGTCACTGAAGGATTTCAGGTGAAAGAATCACATAATCCAATTTATATTATAGACATTTCACTTTGAGTCCATGGCCAGTTTAATTCTGGATTCAAAAAGCTCTTAGAAGGTTTTATAGCAATTATATTTTCCTCATTGTGACATTATTCCTATATCTTTTCCCTACGATGTTTAGACTTGAGTAATCTTAGAAATATGTAGGGACATGGTCTTTCTTTGTTAGTCCTGGAGCACGGTTTAGAGGAAGTGTGTGGGTGTGTAAGGAGGCCAAGATGCCAACACAGACGTCCATATTCTGGAGTCAAATAGTCCCCTTAGCAGGACTGAGACATCGGACACATGTCCTAGAGCCCTAGCACTCACATGGGCTAAGGAGCAGAGTCAAGGTTTCATCCTTTACAAAGAGAGTAAAAGTTTTGTGATAAACCCATGTGTAACTAAATCAATCATTTAATGCTAGTTCCTTTATTTTGCCATCTAATGTACTGAAATGTAACTAGAGAATAATATAAGAAAAGGCAAGAGAAAAAGAGAATGAAGATTAAAGAACATCTTACTTAAAACATAGGTTATTGAAAAGTTATGAAATTGAATAAAGATTTCAAATTCTAAGAGGGCATTCCACATTTTCCTTTGATCTAAGATATTTAATGTATATTAGATCATCTACTTAACAGTTTGGGACAACCCAAATTTTGGATGGAAAAAATAAAAATATGTTTAAGTGACCAGGGGTTATATGACAGAAAAGGCATTATTTTCCTAAAATATGTGACATTTTCAGCTTTTGTAATCTATCATCAGATTCTTGATTTTTTTAAGTTCAGTGATTTATTTATTTATTTATTTTTTGAGTTGAGTTTCACTCTTGTCTCCCAAGTTTCACTGCAAACTCTGCCTCCTGGGTTCAAGTGATCCTCCTGCCCCAGCCTCCTGAATAGCTGAGATTATAGGCACCCACCACCACGCCCAGCTAATTTTTGTATTTTTAATACAGGCAGAGTTTCACCATGTTGGCTAGGCTGGTCTCAAACTCCTGATCTCAGGTGATCCTCCCGCCTTGGACTCCCAAAGTGCTGGAATTACAGGCATGAGCCACCTCACCTGGCCAGTGATACCTTTTAAAGCATAAAGCAAAGCATCTATTAACATTTTACTGTATGTTTGCCATATTAAGGTGATGCTATTAACCCTGTGGAATAATGTTGAAGAATAGGTGGTTTAGTCTCCTACAGTCTTTGTCCTGTTTGGAGAGTTTGCAAGAAAACAAGAGCCAGATCTCCTTCTGAGTTCAGAAGAGCTATCCACACTACAGCTTGCAAAAAAAGTGTTACTCACATCCTTTTTCACAGATGAGAAAGTTGAGAGTCCAAGATATTCCACTATTTTGCCCAGGTATTAACCAAATAAATTTTGGAAACATCATTTGTGCATTGGTCCATCTGCCTGCAAAAGTTACATGTTTTCCATTATACAGCCCAGCCTTTATAAATGTATCAGAATGTTTTTCTCCCCGACTTGACCAAATCCTGGATGCTTTTCTTTCCTTTCCTATCTAGGAAAATGGAGCTAGTTGCCTCCCCTCCATCCAAATTTACATATTCAGAAAGAGTTATTGCATCCTTTACACATTATTTATAGTTTGTTTTTATTTTTGTTTTTTATCCCAGAACAAGGACTAGTTTACCAAAACATAAATAGGAAAACACTTTTCCTAGCCTTGCTTCACCTGGGTTCCAAATCATCTTATCTTTGGTATGACATACTAACCATTTTTCAATCCTTTGATATTCATGTAGCACCTTTCTTGACTGAAGGTATTAAGGCCCAGATACCAGATACAGAAAATCTTAAAAAAACAAAACTAATACCCAGTGTGAATTTCCTCCTGCCAAATGAAGCCCACCTATGGACAGTGATTTCATTCATTACCCAGACTTCAGGACCCTTGGAGGCAAATACATACTATTGTGTTGAAAACTGAGCATTCTTAGTTAGAAACAGATCAGCTTCAGCGGCTCACAATTGTGTTTTAACCTGACAGAAGTACTGGTAAGGAAAAAGGGCAATTAAAATCAATTTGAAAGCATATCAGCAGAATAGATTATAAAGCAACAAAAGAAAAAAGAAAATTACCTAAGGAAACATTCTTTTTTCAAATAGCAATGAAAGACTTGGTAAAGGCTTGCTAAATTATAAGATTTAGATATGAAGAAACAGGCATTCTGATCAAATGGAATTACAAACATGTATTTATCAATGATACCTGCTTAATAATTATTTATTTGAGTGTGTACTTTCCATCTAAGTAATGTTCCACAGAATATACCTTCAAAAGCATTAATTTAATGGAAGAGAACACTGGACAAGGCATCGTGTCAGAGCATGATTTTAAACCCCACTTGATATTAACTTGCTATGTTAATGTGGACCACCTACTACTCCTTCTTAGTAAGGAAGTTAACATAGAGAAATGGTTCTTAAAATATGGTCCCCTGACCAAGTGATGACCATAATCATTATCATCACTTGAGAACTTGTTACTAATGTCAGTTATGGGGTCTCTAGCCAGAACAATTGAATCAGAAAATTCAGGTGTGAGGTCCAATTATCTACATTTGAATAAAACCCACCACGTATTATATATCTGATGCGCACTAAAGTTTGAGAATTACTGACCTAGATTATCTGTAAATATTCTCTGGCTTTATAAATTATTTTTTAATAGTTTAACTCATGGTCAACTAACTTCAGCTCATATCCATTAACTATGTAACTCACAAAGAGTATAATGAGGAAACTAACATGTGAGAAACAATCAGGAACTGAATAAATTAAAAAATTGGATATAGTAAGGAGGCTACAAAGACTTTGGACCTTAGACTTAAACTTGTACTGATGAGGAAGCATAAAAGTAACAGATAAATAATGTTTCAAAGGATTCAAACTTACAAAAATTTAGAACAATAAAAACACATTATCAAAGCAATGAGAACAATCAGACTTTTAGGATTTGGGGACACAAGAAGTGAGAAGAGGCCTAACAATTCGTTTATTTCAACTGTCTCATTTTGTTCTTAAGAACCTGAAACACAGATAAAAGAGGTACATAATCTCAAGAGCCAACTTGTGGAAAAATAAAAACATGAATCATTACGTAGTAGGTGATTTTAAAATACTTATTGAACTATATCAAGTGGATTTGTTGAGTGGAGGTAAGACAAATTAGTTTCTATATGCGGATGACTGTGTACTTCACTGAGCAATTTGGACATAGCTTTAAAAAATTCATGTAGGAATCCATTTACTATGTCACTATCTAGAGACATTTTTGGAACTTCTAGGATTAGCTTTCAATTTAAAATTATCTGGAAATGAGTCATGTTCAATCTATTTTATCATATCTTGATTTCTCATTATACTGTGAATCAGAAAGTCAGCCTCAGACCTCTATATAGGGCTGAATCTTACGTAGCCCTAGCTAGAGCTGACAGTAATCCTGGTCCCATGCCTGAAAACAATACAAAAAAAAATAAAACCATACAAAAACAATTTTCCAATGGTTAAGAAAGCATTTTCATATGAAATGCCACTGAATTTCTCATAAAACATTATTGAAAGAGATGATGTGATTTAACTGCATCACTTTAGTATGATGATGAAACATACTTAAACAATAAATTATCTTTTAAAATTTTTCAATCATTAAATTTAGCAGCTTAAATGTTTGATGTTTAGTAAAACTAAATGGTCTCTTCTATTGTATACCAATTTTCTTTTCATTTATTCAGCATATATTTTACACTTACTATATGTCTTGACAATCTGAAGACGGCTATAATATTCCTGTCCTAAGGAATTTATAGTCCAAGACACCAGGAAAACATAATCTAATCATTGTTATGAAATGATCTTTTTTAAGCCTAAGCACATACCGAATTCATCAATAATTTTAATGAACAAGTCCATTATACATTAATTCAGAATTTCCAAGGTAATCTACATTAAGTTACCAGAATCATTAGATATTTAAGCAACATAGGTAGGATTCAGAGTCAATTAATGTTTGAATATTACAGATAATTAATCATATTAACATATAATTTTATTATTTGGAGCAAACATAAGATAAATGTTACCTATAATTTGTAGGTAAGGAAACGGAAAAACAGGAATTTTTAGTGACTTGTCAAAGTCACACATCAAGTCGATGGGATTCAGGATTCCTAGTCAAATCAAATTCTGAGAGCAAAGTTTTCTTCTACTCAGTAAGAGCATTTTACTTTTTAGGGACAAGGAGAGGCACAAATAGGGAAAGTGTGATCAAGGGAGAAAGAGATAGACAAGGGGAAGAAAAGAGAAAGAGATTGTAAGTATAAAGTTTTTTATAGGTCTTCTTTACATATTCATATTCATTCATTTATATAAGAAGCAAGTTATTGACAATTTTATAAGCCAGTAAACATTTACCAACCTAGACATCACCAATTTCCAAGGAACAGGAATTTTTAGCCAATCTAGAGGTGTAAAAAGTGAAATATTTTTTATTCCCTTCTATTACTTTTTCAGCCTCAAGTCATCTAGGTCTTCTAAGATATATTACATTTTTATATTTTATGTTATTTCATTTTAACATTAATAATATTTTTTTACAAAATCATGCCACAGAGAATAGGATAGCCATAGGAAGGAGTATGTGCCACTATTCACAGAACCAATTTTTAGAATCTGAATAAAGTTGGAATGTTATTAGTATAACTTGCCTTTGAGAAAGGATAGAATAATTTATTACTTGCACAAACTAGCTCCGAGTAACCCTAATGATGAATTCTGTAACACCTCCTTGGAGGAGTCTTGTTCTTTGTCAGTTTCAAAATTATTCTTCCCTTAATGTAGTTTTCCCTATAGAGAATCCCTGGGAGCATACACAGAGAATCACGACGTTATCCATAGGTAGAGAGAATAATAACATTTTTCTCTTTCCAATAAGAACAATTCCAATTACTTTTAATTGCAGGAAGATGGTATATTTTTGGAAGATTGTCATCTTTGCCAACCTTAAATTGTTGTCACCGTCCATTATTGCTCTGAGATACCTTTTGATCCCATGTTCCCCCCGGTGTGGAAACTCACTATGACTTCTTAATATAAGACAGAAATTTCTCCATATTTTGGCATTGTCCATCTCTTGAAATATCATACTTCATTACCCTTCCTATTTGTTCTGCATTCATTCTCTACCTAGTCTTAAAAAAGATCATTTGTTATCATGTCTCTCTACAAATGTGATACTCTTTTCAGGGCCTGGGATACCTCTCATATATCCTTTAAACCTTGCAGGTTTCTCCTACAAAAGCAAGGTCAATAGTTGTGACCATTGTGAAACCTTTTTCTGGTAGAATGGGTACTTACTATCATGGTGTCTCATATTCATTATCTTGTTACAGCACCCACTATATACTTTTTCCAAGTGTTTTGTCAGTTGTGTCCAAGCTCTGAGCCCAGAGGCAATGCTGTAGTCTTCTTTGTAGCTCTAGCATCCCTTGCAGAGTTGGAATGCACATGTCAACACAGTGTGCTCTACAGAACAAAGAATTATATGATGCCCAAGAGGAAATAAAAAAAGATAAACTCTGGAAAATATGATTTTTTTTCAATTGTTCAGATGGAAACCATAAAATTCTATCT